>NW_015537940.1:694308-702869 GCF_001515605.1 Sinocyclocheilus anshuiensis | reverse complement strand
CTCACGACTGTCTGAAATATAACACAGTTCGCAAAAAAAGAAAAACAAACCCTTATTTCTCTCTTTAACGCATGCACACTTTCCCTCCCTCTTTCACGTGCTTCCTCTCTCCTTCCAAAACACACACATATGCTCACTCTCTCTTATGCTCAATATCTTTTATACACATGCACCGTCTATCACAATATACACACCCTCTGTTTTTCTTTCTCTCTCTCTCACACACAAACACACACACACACACACACAGACATACCGTCACACATCCACTCGGTGAGAAAATGAATTTGTCAGATCGTGATTTTCAGTTGTTCCTCCAAAGCTATTGCTCAGAGCTCTCTGATACAGCCCACAGCCCTGCAGGACATTTCTGTCTGCTGTCCAGATCTGCAGCCTGCAGACTCACTGCGGGTCATTTGTGTAACAGACTCTATTGATCTGGGAAATTATCGCCTCTCTGTGAGCTGTTGTAAGAGCTGCTCAGAGGTCAGAACGGGACAGACTGAAGATTTATGCATGTGTGCGTGAAAGGCAAACTGTCGGATATAAAAAAAAAGACGATGTAATATTCACACCAAGAGATCAGCTACACAATGTGAAGAAAAAAAATTCTTATTCTTGAATACAAGACCCAACTTTGCAGAATATAATGGCTGGCCATAAAATTTCTGCTTTAAAATGGTCAATGGATATGAACATGACTGTGATTATGGCTGGGCAAAGTGTGTAACCATTTACTAAAGCAATTTGAATGGCTGAATTTAAAGCTTATGAGATTGAATTAGTGCACTGACCGTATGCAGAGTCCACCGCAGGGTTCTGCTTGCGAGTCGTGGCCAAGACATCTACAGAAAGAACAGAAGATGAATAAGATCAGGAAGATCTACAGTCAGGCTAATGAACTTTATTACTTTGCAGAAGAATTCTTTATTGCGTTTTTTACTATAAATAAATCAATTTTGATGCATAAAAGCAATAAGCCATTTAAGGCCATGCATTACAGAAATTTTACTATCATGGTTAAGGGGTTTTATATCATGATGATCACTTTAATTTCTCTATTTTTGCAATTACAGCACAAGAATGTACACAATACATGAGCCTATTACATATGGGACTGAAGATGAAAATTGGCCATAGGCTAACTTTGGTACAATGCATACGATTTTTTAATTTACGCTTAATATTGTATATGGTCCCTTAAATAAATTCAAATTAAATAAATAATCTATCAAATAAATGTCCACCTCAGTGTGAAAAGAGAAATAAGTATTTTGCATAAAGAAAATGAAATGTAATTTTAAGATTTAAGTTTTTGTGTGTGTGTGACATCAATTTCATGACAGATAAAGCAGTCTTTCATGCTCACTATTTATTAAATAAAAAATACAGTCAAAACAGTAATATTGTTAATTATAATTTAAAATAACTTCTTTCTATTTCAATATATTTTAAAAGGGAATTTATTCCTGTGATGGCAAAGCTAAATGTTCAGCAGCCATTGCTCCAGTCTTTAGTGTCCAATGATCCTTCAGAAGTTATTCTAATTTGCTGATTTGGTTATAATCACAGTTGAAAAGTTGTTTTGTGAAAATCATGATACAGGATTCTCTGATGAATTGGAATCTTAAAACAGCATTTATTTGAAAAATAAATCTTTTGTAACATTATAAATGTCACTTTTTATCAATTTAATGCATCTTTGCTAAATAAAAGTCTTAATTTCTTTTGAATGCTAAAGTACATTATATTATATTATAATGAATTAAAATCAGCATCAATTAAATGATAATATGATTTAACATTAAATAATGAGTTGCTTAACTGTCATAAAAACAATGCCACAATGCACAAAAATCTTGCACTGTTCAAAGAGGTTGCAAAATGTGATTTCTTTTTGTCTTTTTCCTTCCTGGAGAGAAACATGACCCAGACATGCTCCTGACATGTTCCATGAGATTCTCTCAGAAAGGTTCTAGAGTTCTGGAAGTCTTCAGAACAGAAGTAGAGTTGTAGCAGGAATGTGTAGAGATGTAATAATGGTGTGAATGAGTTATGATCTCTGGGAGCAAGTCAGCTTGGACTGTCTGGAACTCACCATGACAGCTGTCTGGGTACTGAGGATATCCATTCTCCACATACTGCTCAAATCCAGACCTGTGACAGAGACAGAGAGGGAGAACGCCAGAACAGAGAGAGGAGAAGAGAGTAAGCAGGAGAAGGAGTGAGAAAGAGGACAAGGGAGTGACAATCATTCTTTTGTGAGCCTCTCCCTGAATGATCCCTCTAATTAGTTGTGCTGTCAGCAGTCTGTTGTTGCCTCTCCGAGCAACTGTAAAGGGAAATAACATGTTACATTTTGATTGACGCTTGAGTGTCTGACATACAAGGACACTTCCTCTATACCATGACTGACAGCTGTGATTTAGCAGCCATAAGAAGAGAAACAAATGCAAATGTATTCATACAGTATTTATACATATGCAAAAATTCAAAGTTAATTAAGTGCCAAATTAGAGTAAATGTAGCAATTTTATAGGAACTACAACATATTAGAGATTAAAATCGCACTGTAAGACTGATAGTCTGACACTATTACAACTGCTTGTAACAACTTTTTTTCCCTCAGTAGATGATTTATTATCATAAGTTTATCTACGTTTTTACACATCCAGAACTGCATTTGGTGACTCATATGAGGAACATTCCTCGCATTAAGCCATAATAATGAAAATATTCACTATGCGTCTATGTTTTTGTGACAAACGCAGTTTTATGGAGAGATGGAGACTGACTCATCTCGTGCATGATGCTTTGGGTGTCACAATGACGTGGGCTGTTTTCCACAAATATGTACTGAAAAATAGTGCAATAACAAATATAATAAATATATATTGTAACAAAAAAATGAGGCTTCAACGCTGCTAAAAATATGTACATACAAAATATTAATACAAAATAAGATTTGGGGTTTGATGTTTGATTGATGCTATATATATATATATATATATATATATATGAATTTAATGTGCACATATGTAATTAATGCATTCACATGTCAAATTAGTGGAGTTTTATTCATTCAAGCACACAAGTGTCACTAAACAGAAGCACCTTCAGTTTTGAGTCTATTTCAGATGTAAGAACCTTTGTGTGTAGAAAATGAGTGTTTGGGCAAAACAGCATATTAAGTACAATTTTAAGAGAATATATGTTTACTGAGAGGGACGTTGCTGACTCATGCAGCCTCACAGCGTAACCACGGTGACACGTTGCTCTGAGCGACTGCAATGTTCGGCTGCTCCTGGCATCACAGAAGCGAGCGTGTCATTGCTGCTCACTGCCGAGCACCTGAGTGACATCTCGCACAAACAGACGCATAACGCGTTCTGTCGGCTTTTGCTTCCTCTCCGTGTTACCATGGAGACAGGATTAGATTAGAGGGCTGTGGTCTAATGGAGCACACAACTCTGTACCTGAATCCAAAATCAGGATTCGCAAAAATCACTACATGCCACTTTTGTCCAAAAACACTTTGTGAGTGCAAAAACATGCATCTTATCCATTATACACCTTGCAATTCAGTTCAGGTGCTTAATGCGCTGATATAATAATTAGTGCATAATTATTGTCATTCATTTCAGGGCAAAGGTGTCTTCGTTTTATGTAAATTTGCAATAAATTGAGGTGCACAAAAAGTGCTATGTGCCTGGTGCAATTCATTTGGCGAAGCTACTGTAGACGAGCTGAAGGGAGTATTACACTGTAAAAAATGATTGTATGAAGTTGTAAAAAGAAAAAAAAAGATTATTGGAGTATGTTTTTTTGTTTTAAAAGATAATACAATTTAAGTCATTCTACATAGTTAAATCACTTGTCACTTGCTGTTTTATTGTTGTGACCATTTCTGAATGAAACTTGTTCCTTCTTTTAATTGAAGTACTTTAAAATGAATGCCATTTATTACATTTTTAAACAACATGTCTTTACAATTTAAATATATGTATAAACTTAATTCCCTCTTAAATATTTTGTCTGACTTGATTTAATTTTGAGTATATTTGATCTAGAGTGGAATCAATATTTTTGTGTAGCACAATATACAAGAATGACTTCTAAAAAAAGATTCAAGAGAAAAAACAAGCTTGTGTACAAACACATAACTTATCATCTAACACTGGCACCCCATTTCAGCCCTGCCGAGGCACCTGCCGTTCTCCTGCCTAACCCTGCCCTGCATATTCAATCTATCTGAGAATCAGCCCTCTCTACCTGACATGAGTTAAAGTCCTTATTTCCATTAACCTAAGAGGGGAGAGAGTGACAGAATGAGAGGGAAAGACAGAGAGAGCGGGGATGACTTCATCTCATATTGAAGGATAAATAGAAGGACAAGAGAGAAAAAAAATCTCCTGCATAAAGTGGTAAATTGGGATCTTGCAGGTGCATAATATCTGAACATCAATATGCCTCTGAGATGCATGCTTTTCATTATACCTGAATTGGCCAACACACTCACACACACGCACATTAGCACAAACACTCTGTCTCATCACATGGAGATTAAATTGCCCCTGGGAGAGAGCGAATAGGGAAAAGGAGAACACACAGAGAAAATATCCCACAAGATAATAAAGTCATATTTTTCTTCATATTCTCCTATCCACAGTATGCTGCAAAAAACAAGCCGCAGAGCTGTTCTAAAAATGAGAAAGTCGGAGTATTACCATCGTACATCTATTGCCCTCTTTTCTTACATTTCACCCTCTCAGTCTTGCAGAATTTCATTAGATGCTGATTAGCATTTAAACACACTTTGGCGCTTTCTCTTGTCTTATTTCTTATTCTGCTTCTATCAAGTTTCATGTCGCCAGACTTAAAGTCAGCATGAAGTTTTTTTCAGCTTATTCAGGCCAAAAGCCCGCCAGAAGAGGCCACTTTTTTCATGTGACTCCTGAAAATGACTCCAACCAATCAATTTGGACATAATGATTTTGACCACATAGTGCAATAAGCATCCGATGGTCTGATTGCAAAAAGTGTAGAATTGATGGACTCAAAGTTCATAGTGGCAATCAGAGCAGGTCAAGTTAATCAATGTAGTGAAATCACAAAATAAAACGCAGTTAAATGTGCCCTCACTACCAAACAAATAGTACAATTATTTGGGATGTGAAAACAAGACTCTTTGAATTAACAACAGCCCAGTGATGAACAACAGCCCATTTACACTACCGATCAAAAGTTTGGGGTCAGTAAGTGATCTACCTTTTAAAATAACCATTTTCTATATTAACATATTTTAAAAATGTAATTGATTCCTGTGATGGCAAAGGTGAATTTTCAGTAGCCATTACTTGAGTCTTCAGTGTCACATTATCCTTCATAAGCATCATTATAATATGCTGATTTGGTGCTGCTCAAGCAACATTTTATATGTCGAAAAGTTCAAAGTACAGTTAAAGTTTCTATGACAGAAACCAGAATTCTAGATTTTAGTCAAGATTCTAGACCTCTTTATAATTCTAATGCACTGTATGATTATAGAAGACTTTATGGCATCGGACAGCATAAAATGTATCACTCTGACATAAGTT
The DNA here is from genome assembly GCF_001515605.1 of Sinocyclocheilus anshuiensis. Classification (NCBI taxonomy): domain Eukaryota; kingdom Metazoa; phylum Chordata; class Actinopteri; order Cypriniformes; family Cyprinidae; genus Sinocyclocheilus; species Sinocyclocheilus anshuiensis. Next base: position 697,272 of record NW_015537940.1, on the reverse strand, counting down.
TGGCTATGGAAGCATATAATTGAATGCTGGAGTGTACCAAGGCTCTTCTGGGACACTGATAAGCACTCTCAACAATTTCCGTCCATTTTGTTGGCAGCGGTCTGGAAATCTGCTGTGTATGTACTAATTTTCATGAGTTCAAGATGAAATGATTCCCCATGTCAGTTTATAGAGATCAATACTCACATTAGGACACATTAGAGCACATTAAGAACCAATAATCGAGTTGGCCAGAAAATATCATTAAAGACTGTGACCAGGTTACAGAGAAAGTGCAATAAAATTATATGCATTCAGTTAAATAAAATAATTTCATTCCTACATCTGGCGCAGGATTTGTTTGGTGTGTAGATAAACTCGCTGATCAGCAATAGCATGTTAAGAATAAGACCTCCCAGTAAAATTTTCACTTTGAGTACAAGGGTACTTTAACTTTTTTTAATGAACCAAAATTGCAGCTGCACTTCAGTGGATGTGTCTCATGAGCAGGGAAACATCAGAGCGTGCTGGGGAAACTAGTGTCACTGTTGCTTTCCACAACTGATGACAACCGCAGCGACCATTTAGCAAAACATTAATAACAACAAATTCAAGCGCTGGATCTGCACTCATTATAACACACACAAATGAAATACTTCTGCTTGACAATTGCAGAGGCAGTATTAGATACATCCCTGGCACAAGCTGATATTGTATAATATGGTGGGGATGTCAATATGCTCTTTCAGCCAGAGATCAATGCAACATATTTAAATGAGTATTTCTATAGCTCAAATGGTAGAGCATGGCGCTAGCAAAGTTAGTTTGAGCCTGCTAAAAAATTATACCTTGAATGCAATGCAAGTCACTTTTGATTAAAGCATCTGCCTAATGCATAAAAATGTAAAATGTTAACACAGACTCTGATATATTCATAAAGAGTCACATGAATTGTGCGCACAGTGGTAAGTACATATGCTCTTGACATTAAAGAGGTAAAATCTGCCTTATTGCCTTTCTTTCTGTCCAGTTTCCTATCTATTCTCTACTGTCCTAAGCTAAAAAAAGCAAAATGCTCCTCAATAAAACTTTAATTTAAAAAATAAAACAGCATGAGTTGCATTGGCTTGTTAGATATTTTACACAGCAATGATACCACATTACTTCTACAAATATTTGTAAAGGTTAATGCGCCATTATGACCGTTTTTAAGTCTTAAAATTAACAACAGACCAGATGAATGAGTGTAACAGTGATGTCATCCCAAACAAACTGAAAAATTGATTGTTTGTTATTGTCCTCTTGCATTATTGACAAACTATTTTCCTGTTTGACACTGTAAAGCTGCTTTGACATGATCTGTATTGTATAAAGTGCTATATAAATAAAGGTGACTTGACTTGACATGACAAAGATAATGCACTTTTAACAAGCATTTACTGTAAAGATTTCCTTTTTTGCTTTTTTTTATTTTTATTTTAACAGTTAAATGCATTAAGTATCATAAACAACACTTTTACAAACCAGATCAATTACAAACCAAAGATGCATACAAAAAGCAGAATTGAATTACACAAGAAACAAATAAAATGCACTACCATTCAAAACTCTGAGGTCAATTAATCTTTTTTTGAAAGAAATTAATATTTTAATTCAGGATGCATTAAATTGATTAACAGTGACAGTAAAGACAGTAATAATTAGAAATGTTTCTTGAGCACCAAATTGGTATATTAGACTGATTTCTGAAGGATCATGTGACACTGAAAACTGGAGTAATGATGCTGAAAATTCATCTATGACATACCAGGAATAAATTACATTTTAAAATATATTAAAATAGAAAATAGGCATTTTAAATTGTAATAATATTTCACAATATTACTGATTTTACTGTATTTTTGATTAAGTAAATGCAGTCTTGGTAAGCATACAAAACTTCTTTCAAAAAGATAGAAAAACTAAACTTTTTAGAATTGTAGTGCACACTGACAGTTGGTAATTTATAGAGCCTGAAACATCAAATTTTTTTGTAGTATATGTAGAAATTAACATAACCTATATTACCAACTGCTGCAAAAGTATTGTTTACTGTTAGACTTTGATACCTAACGCATTAAATAATGTAAACCAATTAAAATTTTATTGTAAAGTGTTAACCAGGATGCTATATTAAATTTACTGCAAAAATATTTTGAATGTTATCTATGAACTCACCCTGGTCATTGTATAGACTGTCTAGTAAAATTCTGTAACTGCACTTAGTTATAAATTTTGAAGACATTTTACAACCATCTGATTTTTACCAGATGTCTTAAGGATGCTTAGAGAAGAAATACGCTCTAGGACAGGGTTCCTCAAATCTTGCCCTGGAGGGCCAATGCGCTGCAGAGTTTAGCTCCAACCCTGATCAAAGTCAGCTACCTGTGATTTTCTAATGATCCTGAAGACATTGATTAGCATGCTCAGGTGTGTTTGATTAGGGCTAGAGCTAAACTCTGCAGGAAAGTGGATCTCGTGGGCCAGATTTGAGAATCCCTGCTCTAGGAGAACTTTAAAAATAAAGCACTGCCAACTGTGTAGAAAACTTATTTACAGAATTCAGTAGCTGTGTAGGTTCTTTTATTCTAATGAACCGTAAATGCGTTTACTGTGGCAGGACTAATAGAAGGGTCACGTGATATAGCTTTAACTCACTTGAATCCCGGTGCCACTGTGGCACAGTTCCCCACACTCAGCCAGATGCAGTAAGGGTCTCGCGAGGACAGACAGCTCCTAAAACACACACACACACACGCACACGCACACACACACACACACACACACACACACACACACACACACACACACACACACACACACACAGAGTTAACTCATACCACATGTGCTGGAAAGGTTGTGTGTGTTTTCCTCGCTCACTGTCTCCATCTTCCCCCTAATTTCCCTTTCCCCCCTCTCTCTCCAAGTGGATGTGACAAGCTGGAA
>NW_015537940.1:688229-694134 GCF_001515605.1 Sinocyclocheilus anshuiensis | reverse complement strand
GTGTTTGTGTGTGTGTGTGTGTGTGTGTGTGTGTGTGTGTGTATTTGTGTTGCATGATTGACAGGTGTGTTGTATTTGCCAGAGGCCAACTGAGATTCAGATACATGCCAGAGCTGGCGAGTCGCTTCGAGAAACAGAGAGAGAGAGACAGATGGAAAGCGAGAGAGAAAGAGAGTGAAAGACAGAAAAGACAAAAAAGCATGGGTGAGGTGACTACATGCAAGTCAAAGTGAAATAGAGAGGTCACCATTTTTCTGCTTTTTTTTCCTCTTCACAGGTTGTTAATTTCCCCATGCTATGCCTGTGGGTTGCTATGCTTTTTTTTTTTTTTTAGCACTTTATCTATTGTTAAAGGTTAGAAGTGTTAAAATGATGAAATACTTTCTATTATCCCAGTTTAAATGAAAAAATTTAAGCAAAAATAGAGTTGGGTAGCTAGTCTGTCCATTAGGTTTAAAGTCATCTATATAATTATAAATATTAATCATTCCTTACATTTATATAGCGCTTTTCTGGGCACTCAAAGCGCTTTACATAGAAGGGGGAATCTCCTCAACCACCACCAGTGTGCAGCATCCACCTGGATGATGCGATGGCAGCCATATTGCGCCAGAACGCCCACCACACACCAGCTTATTGGTGGAGAGGAGACAGAGTGATGAAGCCAATCAGCAGACATGGGGATTGTTAGGAGGCCATGATGGTCAGAGGCCAATGGGCGAATTTGGCCAGGATGCCGGGGTTACACCCCTACTCTTTTTCGAAGGACATCCTGGGATTTTTAATGACCACAGAGAGTCAGGACCTGACTCTATATGTGCTAATGATCTACTAAAAATTGACAAAATTACTCGCTTGAATAGTATATCCACATTATTTTTAAAGTAAGAGAGTATACGGGCAATTTTTAACTGACTGTGCAAAGCTTTCAATGTCAGCCGATGACAGTTTACAGCCGATTTGAGTTTACAGTCTGTTACTGTTTGCTGTTGAAAACTGCCATTTTTCATTATATTTTAATTTATTAGTTTAATCATTAACACATTTGTTTGTAGCGCAATAGTTTATTGTTTACTGTACTTTGTTATTCCACAAATTATTTATCTACAGTATAGCGGCTAATAAAGTCTCGCACATTCACAAGAAATAGCATACTCCCACATTGAAAAAGGTGTAAAATAAACATTTTACCAGACAAACATGTTTAAAATTCAGTCTTTTCTCTTCTGAGAAAAAAAGAAGTCACCATTTTTAAATTGATGACTCAACTTGCACTGCACAGATTTTTGTACAATCAAATGTTTTTTAGAATGAGAATGTCCCACCCCCTAATAACAACTGCATCCAACTAGCAAGTCGCATTAGTAAGCCAACCACTGGCTTAAAAAAAAAAAAAAACAACAACTCACAAACCCTTATTTTATTAAAATATTTTCCACACAAACTTCCAGTTTCAGCAGGAAATACGTAAACATAGGGAGTGTGATTTTCTTTGAAAATGCATAAACAACTCTTAAGTAACTCATTTTTTTGTAGCTTGATTTTCTTGAAAAAGTGTAAACTTGTGTCTCTGTCATGGCAACATGGCAACAGTGTCTCAACCAATAGTGTGAGTTTGGGGCGGGGCTATCTGTTTGAATGACCAATAGCAGATAGTTTGGGGAAACCTTTTAAAAAACGTTATTTTTGCAAATAACATTTGATGATGCACAGAAATTACACAAACAGTGTTAAACTTTGAATACTGGAGGCTCAAAGAAATAAGCTCTTCGACCACAACAAACTTCTTTTGTTCTTTTAGGTAAAAAAAAAACTCTTTGAATTTAAACAAACACAGCTGTTTTTGCATCCAGCACTCAATGTGCGTGAAAACAATTCAGTGAGAAAAAAAACAGAGAGAGAGAAAAAAAGATGTTTTCTCACAGGTCCACAGAGAATCCCGTGTGATTGTTTCTCCTGAGGCTGAGCAGGCATGAGCTAACAGATTGGTAAAAAGTTAGGACATGGCTTTATCAGACATCAGGATTGTTTTTGGAAAGAAACTGGGACTGAAATTCCCTGATAGGATTTGGAGATGTTTTATAAGGAAATACAGTCTATCAGCTTGCTCAAACTACAGCTGTGTGGAAAAAAGGATTGTTTGCTGTGTCTTGGCCTGTGGCCAATCAGATGGCTCTAATTTGTGTGTGAGTAGTCGAAGCATGTGGTGATGCTGGCTGGAGGACTGCAGCATGTGATGGAGGAAACACGTCTACATCAATGACGACCCTTCTCTGTGGCTACAAGGCTACAAGCTAATAACTTTTGCCAAAAATTATCTAATTTACAAAATCTAAAATCCATCTGTGTTTAAATTTGAATGCATGTCTTTGGAAACACACACCGCTTTCAGTGCACTTATGGAGGACGTGATCCATAATAGATCAAAAGTGATCCAGCACATAGGACTTTTCAGAAGATTCTTGCATGGCTGTCATAAATTTTGTCAAACGAGTTTGTGATGCTGGTTCCATCTTCAATAAATGTTTTAAACTACTCTACGATAGTAACACTTATGAGTTTACTTGATTAAAATAGTATAAGACACTTAAAGGTGTAGTACAGCATTGTATGTATTAAGTGCACTCACATGTAATACATATTTAATGGGAATGATTGTGGGCCTGGGTTTCATGTCACTCACTTTTTGCAGTCGTCGTAGTTAGAACAGCGACTGAGTGGAACACGGATCACGCAACTTGAGAACGCCACAAACAGGGCATGATGGTCCTTGTCCAACTCCAATCCCAAAATCCTTCGGTCCTCACCACGTACATTACACCTGAGGAGAGAAATGGTGTTTTGTGTTGGTATGCCATTAAAGAGGGTCCAAAGGTACCATATATTCACATAAAACATTAATATTAATAAAAAAGGCTATGTTATGAATTGAAAGCTACTACTACAAAAATGCAGTAGGCACATGTCCTGGATGCATGGAATAACTGGATTACAGAGTACATTGTACAAAATGTGCTGTATACAACCAAAGTACAGTGCACAAAATACTGTATCCCACAATGCAATGCAAGGACCTTCAATTTGTAGTGTGACAAATAAACTGAAAACAATTTCAACCATACTTGTTTCGTACGCGGCAGGGTTAATATAGTTAAATAAAACTACAAAAAATAAAAAATAAACATTAAGTAAGGAACAATTGACGACAGGCCATTGAATTATTAGTAATGCACACCCGAGGTGGTGATGCAGTTATTCCGCTTATACTACGGTTACCACACCTCACAACATTGTTCAGATGATGTATTTCAAGATATTCGTCAGGTTTTTGTCCTTAAAACGCTTGTGTGTAGGATTCATTTCTTACGCATCTCATCCAACGCCTCCATTGCTAATTCTAAAACGTAATTTTAGACCTAGTAACAAAGGCTTGAGCAGTTGATAGCAGACGAATGCAGTTAATAATGCAGTTATGAGAGAGGGAGGGAGAGAGAGAGAGAGAGAGAGAGAGAGAGAGAGAGAGAGAGAGAAAGAGAGAGAGAGAGATTAAGCATGTGCAAATTACCTGAGTCTGTGCGTCTCTCAACAGTGTTAGGCAGCAGCGTCTTTACTAATAGCGAAACTGTAAGTTCATCTGCTCTAACAACAGCGATGTTATTACCTTGCTAGTGAGAAATGCCTGTAGCGTTTAAGTTAAGCTATTTAACTAATAAAATCGTCAGAGCAGTGCTGACATCATGTTTCTGTGCATGTGTATGTTTCCGTGTGTGTACGTGTCTGTACTGTATGTGTGTGCGTTTGTAAGGAGAGAGCGGGAGAAAGAGAGTAAATGTTTTTCGTAATAATTAATTAAACGTAATTTTGTGGCAAAAACATGGAAATAATTGGTCATTTTCATCGTATTGTTTACATAATTTATTTGCTTGGTCAGTGTTGTTGTGGGTTTTGGTGCTTTTGCTGTTGTAGGCTGTAAGGACCTCTGAAATAACTGAATCATTTGGTGAAGTGATCTGGAGACGTAATGCAGTCAAGACCTGCCTGGAACTACTTTAGCTGTGCGTTTCCCTGAAATTCAGATTCAAGCATTCAACAGTCCCGTAGTACAATATAAAATAAAATATAACCAAAACTTATTTTATTTTAGCTCGGTGTCAAGGCAATATTTCTCATTTTCATTTATTGTAACTTAATGTACTAAAATGACTAATAATACAAATTAATAAAGGCTACATAAATATAAAAAAATATATAACAAAACTTTAAATATGGAATAGTCATGTCCTCCTGGTCACAGTATGCTTTCATTTTATGGAAAAGAGCAGCTCAGGATTCTTATCTTATATTGTGTTCAAAAGGATATTAAAAGTGGTTTTAATAGAGGTCGGGGCAAACCTTTCTCTCTGATGAAAGGAAAAAGCAATCCCCCAATAAAAGAAAGAAAAAGAAAAAAGAAAAACCCAATATAGAAAGAAATCCAATATGTGTGTCACTCAGATGAGTCACCCCCATTGAGCTGATTGAAGAAAGTCATGCCATAAGGATGACTACAATTCATCTTCCTCAGTATCTGTAATAATCAAAATAAATCATTTTCATCATGTTAAGTGTCGTTCCCAAAGGGTAACTTTTACGTGAGGTGGGGTTTTCAGGGGAAAAAGTGAGCAATGCTGCTTGAAGATGTGGTCACATTTTGTTGTGGAACTTGTGAGTCTCAGCTGGAGTTGAGGCTGGTTGTCAGATACACAAGAGCAACACAAACATTGGCGAGATCCCAGGAGTACAATTACAGCTCCACACATACCATCTGTCCCATTTACTGCAAAAGAGATTCTCTCTTAATCAAACACCTCTGTCAACATTGAGTTTGGGGTTATGTGTGTGCATGTTTATGTTTGCCTGAGACCTGTCAAAAGAGTGTGAACTGCATGAAAAAGAGCTGAACAGTGAAGATGTGTTTGTAAAGAATCTTTCAGGTGAAGTTGTGTTTGCTCAGACAAGTGACATTTTATCTGTTGCTTGTTTTCCTGCTCTGGGTAGACCTAAAGTCCCTTTCCGGCAAGTCAATCCACACAGCAGCCACCTTGGTATAGCTCTTATCTACTTGAATAAAAACTGAAATCTCTGAAACTGTTTCAATAAAATATTTCAAATAATCAAAATCTGACAGCTGAATCAACAATTTTAGGTCTTCAGCTCAATTCACACTAAAAAAACTCACTACTGACTCACTACACTCACACTATTTCTCAGGCTTGTCCGGTTCATGTGTATTCTAGAATAAACTCTATCAATATGGTTCAGCAGTGCCTCGGGCGACTTGAGTTTGAGTCCTCAAAGTCTTTTTCCCAGTCCTGTTCCCCTCTCTCCTCTCCCTTAGTTTCCTGTTTGTCTCATAGTATCCCATTGTACTACCCCACTTTTTCAGCAGCCTTGGTTTCAGAAGTATTTCTCCCATAGGAATTAAAAAAGTATCTGTTGAAGATTTATGTCATGAACTAAACCAAACAGTTACAAACTTTAATTTGAAGCAAAACAGTATTGGAAAATCAGACAAAAAGGCACAACAAAAGGTACAACACTGTGTACCACAGTCCCAAGAAGCATTGAGAATTAAAAAACGAGAAACAAACTAACTGAATTAAAAACAATCGAAAAATATAAAACTGCTGATTTAAAGATGTTGATTATATGTTATTATATTATATGTTGATTATATTGATTATATTTCAAGGCATTAATGTTTGCCTACAAAACCACCACTGGCTCTGCACCCATTTACCTAAATTCATTACTTCAGCGTTATGTGCCCTCTAGAAGCTTGCGTTCTGCAAGTGAACGGCGTATTATTGTGCCATCTCAAAGAGGCACAAAATCACTTTCACAGACTTTTACATTAACTGTTCCC
>NW_015537940.1:686984-687128 GCF_001515605.1 Sinocyclocheilus anshuiensis | reverse complement strand
CTGGCTACCAGTAGCTGCTCGCATTAAATTCAAGGCATTAATGTTTGCCTACAAAACCACCACTGGCCATTTACCATTTACCTAAATTCATTACTTCAGAGTTATGTGCCCTCTAGAAGCTTGCGTTCTGCAAGCGTATTATTG
>NW_015537940.1:685827-686728 GCF_001515605.1 Sinocyclocheilus anshuiensis | reverse complement strand
GTGTGTATAATATATGTATGTATGTGTGTATATATATATATGTATGTGTATGTGTATGTGTGTGTGTGTGTGTATGTATGTATGTATGTATATGTATGTGTATATATAATGGAAACGGAAGGAGTATAATGGAAACGGAAAGAGTATAGTGGAAACGGAAAGAGTATAGCGGAAACGGAAGGCGTATAATGGAAACGGAAGGAGTATAGTGGAAACGGAAGGAGTATAGTGGAAACGGAAGGCGTATAGTGGAAACGGAAGGCGTATAGTGGAAACGGAAGGCATATAGTGGAAACGGAAGGAGTATAGTGGAAACGGAAGGAGTATAGTGGAAACGGAAGGCATATAGTGGAAACGGAAGGAGTATAGTGGAAACGGAAGGCGCGCCGTATAGTGGAAACGGAAGGAGTATAGTGGAAACGGAAGGCAGGTCAGGCGCGATCAGGGTCACCGGGACAGGTCATGATCAGCATTGCTGACGTAGATGAGGCGGCCGCATAAGTATTTCAGCAAGATATTTGGATTAAAAAAAAATATATATTATCATCGTGAAAAGGTTACGTTACATGGCCTCGTACCTTGAGCGAGTTGTGATTGAGGACGCGGGCTCAGCCTCAGTCGAGTTGCTCCACCCACAAATGTGTTATAGGGATAGTCAACACTATGAAAGACAGCAGCTAATTATCAGCTTCAGTGGTGTAGATGGTAAAACGCGCACTGTAGTCTTTATGACGCGATCGACCCGGGTTCGAATCCGCCTTTTACCGAAATCCTTTTGAAATCTCATATCACATCGGAAAGGCGTTTATTTTCAATAAAAATTAAGGAAACAATCAAAAAGTTGAAAATAAAGTATCGGGTAGGGTTAGGGAGGGCTTTATTGTCCCAATAAGGTGGCATC
>NW_015537940.1:684418-685361 GCF_001515605.1 Sinocyclocheilus anshuiensis | reverse complement strand
CAAATGGCTGCAATATAACAAAGAGTGAAAAATTGAAGGGGGTCTGAATACTTTCCGTACCCACTGTATATATATATATATACTGTATGCATATAAATATATAAATGCATATAAAAATATATACCATATGTCATTTGCAGTGCTTTCTTGGCAATGGTGGGCACTAAAGTATTTTGATTTTCTTGTCGTGATTCTCTGATTGTTTTTTTTACCAGGAATTCCACTGTTGAACACAATTACTTAAATAGAAGTTAAAATAATGCAGTTTGATGGCTTCAACAAAACGATATATCATTGATTACCAACACTCCAGCTCATAGTAGGTTAATGGTTGATAAGTTATAATAAAAAAATAAATTTCTCTATGGAGATTTTTACTTCCGGAACCTGACTGTTGCACTCTATTGTAGCCCTTCCCACAGTAAAAACTTGCTGGTCCAAAATGCTACATAGATGCACATTAAACAACAAAAAATATTTTTTTTTAGTTTTCAGTGTGGGCAAACAAAATAACATCACGTTGCAACAAAGGAGTGTGTGCGTGCAATATAACTCACATGTTGGGGTTGTAAACATCTATGTCCTCCAAAACCTGCGTGCTGTAGGTGGAGTTTGGGTGCATGCTGGCGAGAATCTTCAGAACTCGTCCATTTTCTGAACCCAGAAACAGAACCGTGTAGTTCTTATATGGGCCAGCTGCTGTGTCCACAGCGATCTGGGTCAGCTTGAACCTACATCAGGAACATAAGCTAATTAGTCAACAAAACAAATCTAAAACATGTCTTTCCATCACAACACTAAATGCTTATTTATTCTCTAACACTAATAACAGTTGCCTTTTCTCTGGAGAAAGAAATGCAGATGTTAAAGGGTTAGTTCACCCAAAAATGAAAATTAGCCCATGAATTACTCACCCTCAAGGCATCCTAGGTGTATATGACTC
>NW_015537940.1:681270-683152 GCF_001515605.1 Sinocyclocheilus anshuiensis | reverse complement strand
AGTTCATCAGTCCAAAAGAAGTGAAATAAAGCGCATCCATCCATAATAAAAAGTGCCTCACACGGCTGCGGGGGGGTGAACAAAGGCCTCCTGTAGCGAATCGATGCGTTTTTGTAAGAAAAATAACCATATTTAAATGTAATAATAACTTAATAATAAAGTAATAATCACTTTAATCTAGCTTGCGCTCACTGTTGTACACAGAAGCAGCTCTGGGCGGATGACGTAGGACGTCGGCGTTGCGCATGCGTCGCTCAGAAGTGACCGAAAAATAACCATATTTAAAACGTAATAATCACTTTAATCTAGCTTGCGCTCACTGTTGTACACGGAAGCAGCCATGGATGGATGGATGGACAGGTGGATGACGTAGGACGTCGGCGTTGTGCATGCGCCGCTCAGAAGTGACGAACGCGGGAGCGCAGGGGAGAGATCAAAACAAAACAACGGTCACGAATTAGAAGTACAAAACGAGGATTTGTAAAGAATAATGTCGGAGGATTTCGATATAAGCCAAGAGGAGACTGGTTTTCCTTTGCTAAAGTAAGGAAACTTTGCTTCCTTTGCTCCTGTAAACAAACGTTGGTTTTCACAAGACTCACCGGCGCATGCGCAACGCCGACATCTTACGTCATCCTCCCGGAGCTGCTTCCGTGTACAACTGTTGGCGCAAGCTAGATTAAAGTGATTATTACGTTTTGAATATGGATATTTTTCTTACAAAAACGCATCGATTCACTACAGGACGCCTTTGTTCACCCCCCGGAGCCGTGTGAGGCACTTTTTATTATGGATGGATGCGTTTTATTTCACTTCTTTTGGACTGATGAACTGCAACACCCGCTGACTGCCATTAAGCAGCTTGGAAGATCAAAGACAATTTTTAATATAACTGACTGGATTCGTCTGAAAGAAAGAAGTCATATACGCCTAGGATGGCTTGAGGGTGAGTAAATATTGGGCTAATTTTCATTTTTGGGTGAACTAGCCCTTTAAGAACACAACTGGAGAAATAACGAGAGACATTTTAGAGTGCTAAAATAATGAGTGGTCAAGTGTATAATTTCTGTCGTGTGTTTGTGTGTGCATACCTGCTAGTGGTTCGTGTGAAGCAGGGTCGGTTGTTGACAGACGGTATGGCCTCATCCATTAGTGGATAAGACTTAATGAATGTAAGAGTTTCATCAGGGAAATCTGTGGAGGACTTATAACCAGCAGCAGGGCCATCACCAGCACAGGACCCCGGCCTGGAGAGAGATACAGATAAAAAAAAAATCAATAAGACTTCTACCTGCTCAGACTTTTCCCATGAAGGCTCATAGAAATGATCTACAAAAACAGCTCACACACATACAATTAACAAGAACCATTCCGACCATCTCATGTTTTTCATTTTAATTTATTTGTTAAAAAAATACAGTAAAAACAGTAATATTGTGAAATATTATTACAATTTAAAATAACTCTTTGATATATAATTTAAAACATAATTTGTGTGAAGGCAAAGCTGAATGTTCAGAAGCCATTACTCCAGTCTTCATTGTCACATGATCCTTCAGAAATCATTTCAGCATGCTAATTTGGTGCTCAAACATTTCTTATTATTACCAATGTTAAAACAGTTGTGATGCTTCATATTTTTGTGAAAACTGATATACGTTACAGGATTTGTGATGAATAGAAAGTTCAGAAGAACAACATTTATTATTATAAAAATGAATGCGTTCTTGCTTATTACTGTCTATCTTTTTTCTTTTATTATTGACTGTTTACTACTTGAAGACTACACTCTATATTTTAAATTTAATTCATATTTATATATATATATATATATATATATATTCTATATAAAATAAATAATATTTTCATATTTTTGTATATA
>NW_015537940.1:667534-680114 GCF_001515605.1 Sinocyclocheilus anshuiensis | reverse complement strand
CTCTATATTTTAAATTTAATTTATATTTATATATATATATATATATATATATATATATATTATTATAAAAGCATTTACTAATATTAGTATCAACTGGATTGTTCATATTGTGATACCCCTTCATGACTTACCGTGGTTTGGGCACCATTTCATCAGGAACTGGCGTCCAGGCCAACTCGCTGTTTCGCTGCTCCTTAAACTTTCCATTAAACGCTTTCTCTATGTCATCCATGTAGAACGCACATACGGCAGAACCGGTGATGCTGAGGAGATAAAAGCTCTGTTGGATGTTTTTTTTTCTTTAAAAACAAACTCTTATTCCAACAAACAAACTATTCATAAACAAACCAAATGGATTGGATTTAAATAAATGAAGACAGTCAAATCGTATTGTGGTGAGACTCGGTACCTGTTGGCTTGAGTGGTAAAGACGCTTAACACCGCAGGCCTGTGGTTGATCTGCATGACATTGGTTAATGACTGAAGAACGTCAAAGTAGAAAAATGAATCGCCCGGAACCGAACAGTTTAACCGGGCTTTCAGGAAAGACGTCCAGTAGCGCTCTAGAACCCTTGGAGAGCCGCCATTATCATTCTTACACACACGAGCGACCCGAGAGAACACCACCTGGTGTAAGTAAATGAGACATAAGAAAAGTAAGGAAGTGCGAGACATTTTTCAAATGTACATGGGCAAATAGTTTGTTTTAAGCATAGTTAAATTGTTAGGCTTTTTCTAAAAACAAGAAAAAAAAATTAAAGTGTATGCAATTTTGCTTCAAGTTAATTTATATTGTTTTAAGGATGTTTACATATTTTTTTTGTGGAAAGCCAGACAAAAATAACTATATATTTTTTTGCAGGATACTGAAGAAATGAACTGAAGTGTCTGACCTTGCCAAGGGTGGTGTACTCTACTGCAATCTCACTGAGGAAGAAGTAGATGTAGTTCCCGTACTCAATGGCATGAAGAAAATGAGGCTCTAAATAAACCAAGACATGATTAAAAACAAGAACTGAAATTATACAGAAAATAAATGTAGGTAGCTGAATAACAGCAGACTCACCTCGAAGCCATTTTGAGTCGTATTTTACGGTACGCAGGACAGGACTACTTTCTCCTAAACTTCGGTAAATCACTGCATCACTTGCTAGAAAATCTGTCATTGTGGCTGAATAAAAGTCACCGCCTGGGAAGTGAGGTGAGAAATAAGTATGGATAAATCAAAACAACACGAACCCCACAAAGAAGAGCTCAGTTCAGTTCAGTGTGTATATGGCACAAAGAGAAAAAAGAGAGACGTGTCTCATCTCCCTCATGTCCCTTTTGAATCTCTGTGCTTCTGTGATCACTGCTGTCTCACTGCGACTTCCAGCGCTTTGTAAAATGTCAGTAGAACACTAGTGAGATTATAGGAGATTTCGTGTCTTCCTCCCCAGACGGCTGGTGCTCTGCCAACTCACCGGCAAACAGGCCAACGTTGGACTGGCGGGATTCGAAAGGGCAACGGGCTTGACCGACCACCTCCTCTCCGTCCTGCTCCAAAGACGACATCTGACCGGATAGAGGAAAAAAAAGCTCCCTTACACACAATGAGCCAACTAAAGAACCCTAGAAATAGAGCACTATATTCAATGTCTATTCAACTTCTTGTTGATTTGGACCCCATTGACGTTCAATGTTTGGGCAAAAAGAGGTGAGGGCGAGTAAGTGACTGAACGTAAATTTTTTGGGTGAATTGTCCCTTTAATATTGTAAATTCTGATTCAGAATCTTTTGAGAAAAGAGCTGTGATGCATTGGTGAATCGTTTACAACTACAATGAAATATATTTGGTTGTAAAACTATTTTCACTCTGAAACTGCTGTTAAATTTCACAAATAATTCTAAGTACGTTTCTTGTAAAACACTCCAATAATCTTTATTAAAAATGCCGAAAAACCTTTCCTTGCAGTGTCATTATAAATACCATTTAGGTCATGTTTTAAATACTGGTTGGTGGTTTTTGCACAGACTTTTGGGAGCTTGTAATCCAGTGTTGTATAAATGTGGGCCGGTGGGCGGTGTGTGTTCCATAGTTGTTTTGTTTTGTTTCTCTTTGGGAACTGTAGGTGTGAACAGTGTGCCAGTTTCTCTTGTTAGTCAGAGGCAGAGCAGAAGCTCCCGACCTGTGGTGTTCACAGAAAAAAACAGCGTGCTAACTGCCTTTGTTGGGTGACGCACACATATGTGTGTACAAATCCACACAGATATTAACCCTGCAGGGCTAGAGACGTCCTCACAAAGACGGCTGGATTACACACACGCACAAACACATTTAGCAGTGCAGCTGAGAGGGTCCTATGGGCATTCTGGTATTCAGGGTCACATTGTGTGCCATCCCTACCAGATTAACACCTACTGAAGCTCACCAGCACTTACACCGCCCTGTAACTCACAGGGATAGAGGGGAATTAAAGCTGGAACAGCACTGGATTGGTTCTATGTCAAAGAGTGACTATCTATACCTCTATTGAGGAAAGTGTGCCTGTTTGTTGTTTAATGTGTCTGTATAACACTTTAATAGAAATATGAATAACCTAAACCTTACTCATACAGGAACGAATGATAAAACACAGCAAAAACAGTGCTAGCAAAGCACCAATATAAAAATTTAGTCAGATAGTGATAAGATAGTGGTAAGTGTAATTAAAATTTATACAAGCAATAGATGAATATATGAAAATATGAGAGCATATGCATATAAAAAAAAAGAAAAGAAAAATCAGATACCTATATTTATATATACATATATATATATATATACACTGAACAAAATTATAAACGCAACACTTTTGTTTTTGCCCCCATTTTTCATGAGCTGAACTCAAAGATCTAAGACTTTTTCAATGTACACAAAAGGCCTATTTCTCTCAAATATTGTTCACAAATCTGTCTAAATATGTGTAAATGAGCACTTCTGCTTTGACGAGATAATCCATCCACCTCACAGGTGTGGCATATCAAGAATGGGGGCAAAAACAAAAGTGTTGCGTTTATAATTTTGTTCAGTGTATATATATATATATATATATATATATACACTATAAAACTAATATCTCAGCTGATAACACATATACATGCCTCTCTAAAGAAAACCTACATTACAGATGCTTTTGGTGCAAGAATCTTTGAATAACAAACAGACACTGGGAAATAAGCATGTACAAATAAATATCCAATATTGACCAAAACCGATAAATTCTAAAAAATCTTTTAATATCTCAGCTGATAACCGATATATTCTGCCTCTCAAAAGAAAATCTTCATTATGGATACTTCTGTTGCAAGAATTCTTGACTAACATAAACAGACATCGGGGAAAACATGTTATAATAGTCTAAAATGGCAAATTTTACTTTTCCAAAAGTCTCAAAACGACTATTTCTCCTCAACCTCTCTTTGCAGTTTTCCAGAAAGTTCTCCACAGTAATGTGTAACCTCGCGAGCTGTGATTTGAGAGTGAAGGAATGCATGAGAAGACGAGGCAGAGGAACTGAGTGACATGATTTGCACGACGTGATATATCGTCCTTCTCCAGGGCTCTAACAAACTGGCCTTCTCCTCGGAGAGATGCAGAAAAACGAGACGGTGAGTGAGAGAAACGGAGACAGACAGAGAGAGAATCGCAGGAGGAGGAAAGCGAGGGATATGGAGGGAAGATGTCTTCAGGGTAAGGTGCATAAATCAGGATCTCCAAAGAGCCTCAAACGGAAAAATTGAGAGCAGAGCCTCATCCGTGAGTTAAGCTGACTCCCTGCTGGCCTCCTCCAGAGTTTAGTCAGATTTACATGCTCTCTGGCAAACAAGCACACGGGCACACACACACCGCTCAGGAACTGGTCTGCTAATGTTGATGGAAACCATCAATCACAGGACAGGCCTAATTCTACATCAAACTAGTGATATGTTGCCTATTTGTGCAGGCAAACAAATTCCTTGAGATTCTTAAAGATCATTATTTCACATTTTCGAGTGAAACAGAATACTTTACTGGGAGGGACTTAAAGGTGCAATATGTAAGATTTTTTTATTAAAATATCCAAAAACCACTAGAACAGTGTTATATATTTTGCTGACGTGTGTACTTACATTATCCCAAATGTTTCGAAGAATGTTTAAATCCAGAGAAATAAGCAATTTTAACTAGTGACACGGACCTTGTCCATCGTGTCATTGCGTTGCATGCCAATGACATCATACACCCTCGATTTCCGGTTTTGTTTTGTAGAAAACATGGAAACACCAAAGACGCTTTAATATGTTGTGCGTTTTATTAGACAGGTGACGACCGGACAGTATTAGTATTATAACAGAATTTTCAAACGTATCTAGTATGATAAAACAGTGCTGCTTTACCCCACATACGCACCACCGGAAGGAGCGGAAGTGCTAAAGTGTGGCATAATAAAAGCTCAGCTGCTTTCGAGCCGTGTGTCACTCTCGTCTCTCATTAGCAATTGCTTCAGCGGCCTCGTTTCGCTTCGATGGCTTTCCGCCTCACTCTGCTTCATACTACGATGTTAATAAATCTTTAATACATTAGCTCATCCATGAACATGATTTCTGCCTGAGTCCCGTCGGATTGCGTCAGCTGTGGGGATGAAGACGACAACTCCCATGATTCCACACGCAGTCACGGCGTCATCAAACTACGCCTTTGTTTGTTTTGAATACGCGCCCTCTAGTGGTGAAAACTTACATATTGTACCTTTAATTTTGCCAAGTGTGATTTGACTGGATTGGTTAAAAGTTATGAAAACCTATGATATTATTGGTTAATTTTAATGAAAAATTAATACCAGGGACATTTTAAATAGAAACTAAAAAGGGTCATTTTGATTTCAAGCAGTCTTTTAAGCAGGATCATCATGAAAAAAGAAAACATAATACAATTATTTTAAAAAGCTATTAGCAAATAGGTAACAATTGATCACTGACTACTACATGAGCTAGAAATTTAAATTTTGAAGTCACTAGGGCTTCTTTTTAAATAAATGTAAAATTACTTGTGGTTCTCACATCTGACAGTTCTGGCAATAACAGCAATCGATCATCTGAGCAAATTATAAAGTCACATGACATTTTTTTCCAATTAATCTAGGAATTTATTCAGTAAATGCATCTCTATCATAGTTTATATGCACACTGAATAAATAATAGTAGTCTGTCATCTGAGTGAAATGATAGCAGCCAATCATATTAGTGATTTATTCAGTCACATGACCTGAAGCAAAGTCCCATGATATTTTGGACATGCATCTAGGAACTTATTCAGTAAATGCATTTCTATTGTAGTTTATGTGCATGTCTTCTCATTGACTAAAACTTTTATCCACCTTAATTTTTAATGTCCATTTTAATAATTTTATTTACCTCTTGGTGCTTACATCCAGCATTTTTTAGGCATTATCCCAAAATACACATAAACTCGGTTAATGTCTCACTAACATGCGTTAACATTGCTCATTGCATCTGCAGAAAAATGCTTAGTTTCACCAACAGCCAGGTTTGGTGGGAGAACACAGAACTCCCTCACAGCAAATTCAGGTTGCAAACAGGTGTGACAGGATATTAATTCATTTCTGAGAAGGAGCAGGGTATATAAATTTTTTGAAAAGGCCTAATATCCAAATTAATTTTAATGCTGACAAATTTAGGTAAACGTGTGCATTTAGACTGTCAGTTTTGATTCTTTAAAGGGAAGCTTTAGAAGTCTGCGCATCTGTAGGAGGTGTTTACAGTGCGTAAGTATGTGTGTGTAAGTGTGTGTCAGAAATAGACTCATCATACCTTGTAGTTGCGACATGTTGGGTTGAACGCATTGGTTCCACATGCAAAGAGAGTTTCATCGTTACGTGGCACCAGCACTTTGATGTAGTTGTAACATTCATCCTGTGAAAGACAAGACACTGGCTTTTACTCACACTATATATAACTCCTGATTGACACACACACACACACACACACACACACACACACACACACACACACACTGACTCATCTTGAAGCTTACAGCGAGCATCATTACGGACTCTCTTTTTCCCTCACTTCCACATACACAAATTACCATAATCCCTATGCTGAGCTCCAGGATCTGACTCACTCCCTGCAACTCAGTCTTCAACCAACAATGATATTATAAAGCCTGTGTGTGTTCGCAAATCTACATGTATATGCAGCCACCTGTGGAGAATCACTTAGTCTTGGCCCAGACCATCTACTGACCATACATACTAACCACAACACAGGAAAGTGCCTTCTTGATCTGGCAAGGTCTAATCTGATTGGCTGCCTTGACACAATTTTTAGGAATAAGGACAGTTTTTTTCTTACTGATAATTATTTTCATGTTATGGCCAATAATTGATAAACTGTCCATATAAAAATTCTACACTAATTTGCCTAATTACATTGAAAATAAAACACTAAAACATCCAATAAATCATTTTAAATGATCTATATGTCAGTCATGTGGTCTCTTCCTGTCTATGTTGGTCGTTTTTTCCCAAAATAAGCTGCAATGTGGACCAGACCTGCCGTTTAGATGAAAGTCTGGCTATGCGAGACTAATGACCACTAAAAGCACCAGTTGCTGACTTCTATCACAATTAAAGGGAGGAAGTGAAATAAAAGGGCTGTGTACTCACGCTGTTTTTCCCCCTGACTGTGCATTTCTCCACATCCTTTGTCTTCCATGTCAGTTTCTGCCACACAAACAAACACACAATCATGGGCTCATCGCTATTCACAACAGCTGCAAAGGGAAAATTTCATTTACTTCAATAACATAATAAACACATAATAAAAATAAAAAGGAGGAAAGAGAGTTAAACAATGAGGACTGAGCAACAAGAAGAAAGAGAGAGAGAGATCCCTGAGGTTGTTAACAAGCTGTGTTCAAGAGTGTGATTGTGCGTGTGTGTGTGTGTGTCTGGGTGCTTGCTGGTGTCATTAGGTCTGGTTGTATTGCAGAGATTTACTGGGCTGCCCCATGTCAGCCCACCCAACAGGAACAACAGGCAATCAACACCCACACACACATACAATGACAAGCTAAAAACAACACTCTCACTAACACAAATATTTGCTGCAGTGACATCTTACTCTCAACAGTTAAGATATTAATGTCAGAGAGACCCAAAAGACAAAAAGCAGAAAGCGATCTCTCCATGTGCAGACGGGTTCATCAACACTATTACATTCGATTGGATTACTGTCATTAACAACAACATATGATGGAATACAGTTTGATGATGGAAAATTTATTTTGCTATTTAAAACAAATAAGTATATATACTTTAACATTCAGAACTCAAGTTAATTGGTCTCTTAGGAGGGGGGAAAAAACAACGTACCTTGAATAAGGTACAAAAAGCTATGAAAAAAGGTACTTTTTCTTTTCAACAAACGGCAAGTGAAAGCAGAAGCTTAACCTTTTGAAAATGTTGTAAGTGAACCTCAAGCTAAACTGTATATGAGCAGTTTTATTTTCCATTCATTTTATATGAAGCCTGCAATTCACTATTATGAACATTTAGTAAATAATAAATAAACAAACTGGGGTTTGAACAGGGTTTTGGGACAGTTAAATGTAAAAAAAAAATATGTTTGGGTGATATAATATTGATATAATATACTTTTTGTAATTTGTTTTTTAATAATTAATAATTAGTTATGATATTGCTGTATAATTTTAGTTGTTTGATAGAGAAGGTCAAGAGTTCTGATGTGGAACAGACCAAAATGCCAATATTTTACCATATTTTAATGAGGCGATAAAGGCATTTCATGTGTTTAAAACGAGTTTGTTTTAATGCCAGCTTACTTTTTGTTATAATTATATTAATTATTGTTATAAGTTATAATCATTGCATTTCATTTGTTATATGAAATTACATTAAAATAAAAAATAAAAAAGCACCAAAATATAGCATATTTGTTCAAATTGCCAACCGTGTACTGCAGTAAGCTACACATTTCAGCACAGGTTTTTGTGAAAAATAATTTAAGCTTGTGAAGAGGCTTTTCAATAAATGAAACTCACCTGCAATGAGCTTGCAATTAACCTATAGAAATCCTACAGAATGTACAGTAGCATATAAAGCATATTTAATACCAAGTGTCACACTGAGAGCAGAAAATGGTTCTGTAAAACTAAATTACGGCTGTTTTTTTGTGTTAGAGACCTTGACTAACATTTCAAGTGGACCTCAGGGAAAAATGGACAGTGCTATAAAAGTGTGGAATATGCGTCCTTTAACGCCACCATAAAGAGAATTAATCATTTGAAAAATGGGATTTCTGAATGGTCCTTCCCCAAAGACGAATAAAAGTCAATATTCCAACATCACGCATTCACAGCACTGATCTGAGAGAAAGAAAAACATTAGAGATGACTGAAACAGGAAGTTGAGAAAAAGGTGAGCTTACCTGTTGGGGGAAGATATGCTCCGCTGAAGCACTGAGGTTAATGGCAAAAACGTGATCTCTACAGAGACACAGAGAGAGAGAGAGACAGGAATGCCAATATTCTCATCAAGTATTAGGGCAAATGAGATTCTTTCTGCCAGTTCTTTCAATAAATAACAATACAGTGCCAATAACACCTTGAGCTGAAATGAAAGGGGCAGAGGACAGCTAAAACGAGAGCGAGAGAGCATGAGTGGTGAAGAGACAGACAGAGAGGAAATAGAAGGGGTGAGAGAGGTGTCAGAGAGCGAGCGAACATCCATCTGTCTGCAATCCTGGTCTGAATGAGACTGATTGGCCCAATCACACGACCCTTATCAATAGTGTGTGGGTCTTACTGCTGCAGGCGTCTGGATAAACAGCACTAGTGTGTACCGATCAGGAGGTCTGGAATTCCCAGTCGATGTTGCATCTTGAATCTTTTGAAATGTGTGTGGCTGTGGTGTTGTGTGAGTGTGAGATTGAACTGGCATGACATACCTTGCAGCAATGTAGACCATGTGATTAATCCGCAGCATCCTCTGAAAATCCAGCCCCAGTCTGGCGGTGTCGTTATCTGACATGTTCCCCTGGAAACTGGGATACAGGTAGGTGCCTTCATGAAAGAGAGAAAAGACTGGGTTAAAATCAGCTGGAAATGCTCACTGCCTACCATCTCGGTGTCAATGATGCACCTAAAGGATTATTCTTATTTTAATAGCAACATTTTTTCTAATTAATTTGTTAACAGCAAATAAATGTGTACATTTCATCACATTGTATCTATACTTCTTAGGACTATTCATACAATTTTAATAATAACATTTTGGGTGGTCAAAACATTAAAATTTTTTAATCAGTATTCGGCTAATTAGCCAATTTTCCAGTTAAAAATAAATAAATAAATACACTTGAAAATATTAATTTGTCATAACTTTTACAACAAAAAAAAAGACGACTAATAATCGTAAAAAATACAAAAAAAGTATTTAAAATTGTATTTCTTACTCCAAATAATATCTTATTGGCAAGTAGTTTGTTTTTCATATGCCCATATAAAAAAGATTTATGCTTAAAACATCCATGAAAGAATAGCAATTTACTTAATTAGCATAACAAAAATAAATACATGCATACACTGGTGACCAAAAGTTTGGAATAATTAAGTTTTTTTCATTCTTTTGAAAGAAGTCTCTTATGCTTATTCTTGACCAAAAATATAGTAAAAACAGTAATATTGTGCAATATTATTACTATTTAAAATAACAGTTTCTATTTGAAAATATTTTAAAATGTAATGTATTCCTGAGATGGCAAATTAGTCGAATTTTCATCAGCCATTAGAATTCGATTAGAAATGTTGAAAAATGTTGTTTTTGTTGTTGTTGTTTTTGCTGCCTAATATTTTTTTGGAAACTGTGATATACAACTGTGATATAAAATAAAAAAAAAAAAAAAAAAAAAAATACTTATATGAATACATATAAATTTAAGATATATTCCCTAAAAAGGGGACATAACACACACAGTTTCCATCTGCAAGCTGTGACATCGACATACATAAAACAGGAACAAAAACTTTATTGAATTAAATTTTATTTAATTTGTTTATAAAACAATCACAATCATCACTGAAATGCCAAGAAGAAACAAACACACTTGCACAACTCTTTGTTTCTGCCCCGGAGAAACAAACTGCATGCACTGTTCCCTTAACGCTGGGTTCTTTGGGAAGCTGAACAAGGTTATCTTTCCCTCACAACCAAAAAAACACACTTCTATGGGGACTGTTGATTTTGTGGACTAAAAACAAAATGACAAATCCTTCTCGAGCAAGTCCTGTGTAGCGCTGCCGACGACTTCCGTAACCCGAATGAAGCACGTTGATGGCCTGCTCTTGCTCTCGCTCTTGTTGATGAGTGCGCGCGCTCTTCCTGGAGAAGTGCCCATACAAGGAATTCCACCCTTTACGATGTCATGACGGGCCATGCTCGAAAAAAACTTTCCGAAACTAATATGAACCCTGAAGGAGTGTATTTGGCACAGAAGTCACACGTCCAACTTGTTTTTTGAAAATTTGGCCACGTTTAGCATGAGAATCCAACTCTTTAACAGTGTAATTAAGTCAGAACGCATGAAATAGCATTAGACCTCTCCTTTAATTCATATCTTATGCAATTTTGATAATTATAAGGACATTTAAATATTTTATTGGAAAACAAGACAGAAATTCTGATTAACAATATGTAGCATGGAGGTTTGATCAATTTATTTCTGTCTGGGGATCTTGATCAATAGAAAAATCAGCCCCCATACATCAAAAACTGTTTCATGTTTATAATGATACATATTACAGATCTCATTTTGCTGCAAGCAATGTTGATAAGTGTTTACACTCACAAACATCATCTGCTAATTAATCTCATTTACACTTAAATAGATTAATTTCTAGCACAATGTCAAAGATGAGTCATGAGTCACTTTGGCATGCTCTTCTTTCAGAGGCCGAGTGGGTTTTTAGACCCGCAGAGACGTCTACAATGACCTGCAGGGACCTTTAATTTGCAGGTCTGTTTGGAAAGTAGCAGCCACAGGGTGACAAATATGACCTTGGGGTGAAAAGAAAATCTGGCCGTTTTAATGATTCCTGTTACTACAGTTATTTATGAAGCTGTGTATTGTTAGAGTTCCTCCTGTGCTTGGCAGACCACAGGTGGCCGCAGCCGGAAACCGACGCTCGCTCTGATGTTCAGGAACCACAGTAAACAAACATGCAAGGGTTAAACTGGAGCTGAATCTTCACTCTCTTCTCAAAGACACTGACTGGGTAAACACCATCATCTGATCTCGGCAGGATCATCACTCAGTAAAGATCACCCAGAGTGTCTGCATCTCAACACAGAGCCAGAGCCAATGAACCAGTGATATGAGAAAGAAAATTCAATCCACACGACTCTCACAAGTCTGAAAATCACTGCATGAACTCACTGCATGAGAATATTCTAGAAATCTCAGCTTCGTTCTTTAAAATAATTCAAGATTATTCTACCAAACTGCAGTTATAAATTTTAAAGGCAGGAATACACTTTTGAAATATGTACTTAGGTTTTAAAACGTTAAGTATCATACACTCGCTGTAAACAGGCATCGTACACTAAACGACTGAGGATCACACACTACCAAATTTTCAAGTCGTTCTAAACTCATGCAGAAACATGCACCTCGTTGCTAGGAGAAGCATGACAAATAAAAACAGTGTGTTCTAAAATCGTCTCAAAATATCAAACATTTTTGATATATCTTACCCTATGTGATTTTCTGTGAAACTGTCAATTTCAACTGCCCAAAATGTGCTGACTGGCAGCTAGCATCAACTCCAGCAGACTGCAAATTGGGGCAAACATCTGGGCACTGTAGTGTATTCCAGCATATTTACTAACAGGTCTAATTCATATTTTTATTCTGTCAAGACTCAAATACTCTGGATGAACAAATAACCAAAGTTTGTAGGTACGCAGTCAGGTGAAACCATCAGGCCCGTTTATAACGGGGTCTACAGCTTATACTAAACCTCTGTTTCGTTTAGTTAAATGTACGATACTTGCATTGCCTTGGTCGTTGACGAGTGTCCGGATGCAGTTTCGGATGAAAGTCTTAATGGTTTCAAGGTTTTGGACTTGCGATCATGTTCTTTCGGGTTTGAAGAGTGATGAATTCCAAAGATGTTCTGACTCGATGGTGATTGGGAGTTTCTTCCCAGTGGAAAGTGAAAAAGAGCTAAGAGACATCAGCTGAGATCCTAGGATCTTTGGTGAATGGAAAGTCAAGGCCGAGGCCTGGCACGAACTTGGGGTGTCCTTAGAAGTCTAGCTCAGCGTCCCCATCTTCTCAGAATCTAACAGAACTGCAGACTGAAGGCGGGTCACTGATGTGAGGCCTTTATCTTCTATCGAGGTCACTCCTCTGGGATTTGAGTGAGCCAATGAGGAATGGTAACTTTGGAGGGAAATTTTACGACTCTTTGTCTCAGAGCATGGTATTTTGCATATGTAATTCGATTGGGTGTTGATGCAAAAACTACTAAAGATTC
>NW_015537940.1:666369-667017 GCF_001515605.1 Sinocyclocheilus anshuiensis | reverse complement strand
TGTTTATTGGGTGAGGGGTCTGTGATTATTTGTTAATCTAATGAATAATTGATTTGTTAAATCTAATAAAAAAATGTGTGTCTGATTGGTCCAAATGCTACACTAATTTGTCAAAATTAATTTAATTCTAGGAATTAAAATAAATTTATGTGAATTCAGGCATCCCAACATGTATGTATGTATGTACATACATATTTATTTTAAGATTGGCTAAACATGGTATTTATGATATTGATATTTATGATATTAAATTATTAGTGTTACCTTACACTTTAAATAAGTGAGTGTTGGATGAAGGTAATCTAAATGCAAAAATAGAAGAAAATGGGCAGCACAGTTAAATATACACAGTTTTATATAAGTTTTATTGAGAACCGTGAGATATTGTACTGGTATCGCTACTGGAACACCCTTTCACAATTTTGTATCACTCCGCTTGTTCTAGCCGGGTCTATGTTTTTTTTTTATTATTCACTGGGCTAATCGTAGAGTATGTTAGTTAATATAAGAAAGCTTTGAATCTGTGGCGGAAGGAAGTAGTTCCACACAAAAGAGGGTTTTATTAGGCGCTCTGTTGTTTCTTGTTTAATTACACATGTTCTGTCAAACTGTTGTATAAACGCAATATCACTCTCGTACTCGAGCGAT
>NW_015537940.1:662665-666346 GCF_001515605.1 Sinocyclocheilus anshuiensis | reverse complement strand
TAATTTTTTTTAAATCTCTAATATCAGTTAATAACTGTCATGGTACCAATATATTGAATTCATAGTGTCTCTACTTATAGTAACAGTGATTTAAGTACATATTAAAGTTGATCACACTGTATGACATAAGAAACAGCTTGTATGGATCCATTCATAGCACAAGTTTCTCAAACCTAACTTAACAAACATGGATGCCAACAGTGTAAACAAAGACACCATGTTTTGTTAAAGCTTGTTTTCCATGTTTTGTTAAAGATGCTGCTTTTTTTCCACCTGTAATGTGTGGGCTGCACAAAGACCACAGGGCTGATGTGACCATCTATGTGTGGAGAGAGACAGACTGGCATCAAAATATGCAAATACACCAACTGTATTAACAACTAGTTGTTCAGTTCACTTCTGTACAACTCCTGAGAATTAAGATAGTGAAGATCACAATGAAATTATACATTAAATATGTGTCATGTGTACAGAAGAAAACTGAACAACTAGTTGTTAATGCAGTGATGCCACTCACTGACAGCTCCTCTGAGCTGCTGTGTTAGAAAAATCACTGGAAATTATACATTAAATATGTGTCATGTGTACAGAAGAAAACTGAACAACTAGTTGTTAATGCAGTGATGCCACTCACTGACAGCTCCTCTGAGCTGCTGTGTTAGAAAAATCACTGAAATTGAGGTACCTGTCTTGACTCATTTGCATATTTTGATATGGTCTCTGTGCACTGTAGCTGCTCCCACCATCCCTGTGCTGCAGAACAAACCCATACATTACACTGCTTGTTACAGTTGGTTGCATGTTGCAGTTGTCACTGCTCTAAAAATATTGTGAACAGAACAGGATTTAGCACTCAGAAGAGGAGTGACAACTGTATTTAGCTACAGTATGAATGTGGTCGCGGACATCTAATGGGTTTAAAGGTTACAATGTGTAGAAGTAGTAGAACAGAACTAAGTCTCAGGATGTAAAACCACACATACAGCAAGCACATAAACACACACACAGGTGGAAATGGTTGATAAATGGGTCTCATTACTCGTGTGATGTTCTTTTTGGAGAGCTCTATTAGCCCAAAGCTATCTGTACAACAATGGCTCTGAGGCTCAGTATCTGTTTTTGAGTCCAGCTCTCTCAAATGTGGTCCAGTCGTTTCAGCAGAACAAAGAATGCTGCAGAGCTCCCGTATCTGCTCAAACATGTCCCCCCCGAGCCTCCCCTGTCAATCATGGTACATCCATGCTGAATTCTGTGTTTGAAAGTTAAAATGATAGGAAATTAAAGTGAAAATGGGACCACAAGCTAGATTCCAACTTAAAGAACCCACAAGACTTATAGTTAAAATTTTGTCATCATTTACTCACTCATGTTGTTCCAAACCTGTATGATTGACTTTCTTCTGTGGAAAAAATAAAATAAATACAAATAAATAAATAAATAAATAATTAAATAAAAAAACAAACAAAGACGATATTTTGAAGAATGCTGGTAACCAAACAGTTTCAGTGTCCATTGATTTCCATTGGATGTATAAAAATATATTAAAAAAAACAATGGGAACCGAAACTGTTTGGTTACCAAACTTCAAATACTTCTTTGTGTTCCACAGAAGAAAAGAAAGTCATACAGGTCTGTCTGTCTATCTATCTGTCCATCCTTTCACCTCTTTATATCCATCTATCTTTCTATCTGTCCATCCATTCATCAACTATCTATCCATCCATCCATCCGTCCATCTATTTTCAAAACTTTTAATCAAGATTTTTTTCAAGTCAACATTCAAAGCTTGTATAAACAAACTGCTTTTCTATTTCAATTGTTACATGAATCTCTTTGAATTTCAGTTAATTTTACAGTTAACACTTCTGTAATTCTATATCCTGTTTGCAACCTCAAATCAAATTCAATGGAAATTCAGTAACTGAACTTTCCATTCACTTCTGAATTGCTCAAAACCCAGCCACTAAGCCACGCCTTCAACTAAATCAACATAAAATAACACTTTTTTTGTTTCCTAAAGAATTATGAACTATATAGTGCTGGGTTTTATGGACTGTATAAAAATGAGTTGTCCACAAAATATCAACATAAAACAGTAAACACCTCTATCACACTTCATTTGCAATTGAGTCGGCCTCTCCACACCCTGCTGTTGGCTACACAGCCAAGACTGAGGAGTTTTTATTTGCCAATTAGTAACAACTTCACAGCAGCGTCGAGTAAAGCTGCTCTCTCAGACCCAGTGGGTTTGGAAGCTGGGGAGTAGCGTGGGGAGGAGAATCGGGATGGGGTAGATTAGGGCTGGGAATGGGAAGGTGGAGTGAGGATAAACTTGGCAGCCATGGCTGCTGATATACGTATTTGGCATGTGAAACGCTTTATGCCTGCCAAGACCTGATTGCTTGGCAGGAGGTTTACTTTTAAACTCTGGGCACGGTTTAATGCGCCTATTGCAATATATCTTGCAAGATAAAGCATTCATAATTCCAACTGCCATGACTGAATTATGAAGATGTGAAAACAAACTGAGGTTTCAACACTCTTTGTATGCCATAAGTTAAAGAAATCTGTGAAATAATGTCACTTTTATCCCAGGAACTACTGGTGTTTCGTAGTTTTATACTTACGTTCACTACCGACGGTGCTGATGGGCTCCAGGTCCTGAGGGAAGGGCGTTGCACCATGGCACAGATGTTTTAGGCAGGTGAGGGTGAGCGTGAGGGTCAAGGCCAAGAGGGGCCGCAACCCCAAAATCACCAACCTCATTTCAGCTAGAGCATAAAAGTCAGCCACACAGCATGACCCAGAGTAGACTGAACACCACCTGAAAAGACAACAAACGAGAGCGATCATGACAATGGCTGTTTTAAATATGGTCACTGCGAACCTCACTAAAAAGGATTTTTGTGCTTCTACCTGACTGAACAACTTGCACATGCGACTGAATGATTGTGAAAGTCACTGGCATGTCGTTCCAAATCTGTATGACTGTGGAACACAAAAAGAGAAATTTTTGAATTTGCACTAGCTGCTCTTTTACATCCAATTACAATGAAAAGGGCCGAGGCTTTTAAGCTTCAGAAAGTGTTGACTCATATGTACTGTACCACTTTTAGGATACTGATATGGTTATTTTGCGTCATTTTTAAAGCTTGAAAGAAATGTGGACTAACTACTTTGTAGTGTTGTCAAAAGACACGGTACTTTGGTACCAAGTCGGTACTAAAAAAATGAAAACGTTACGGTACCAGGTTTTTTTAAGTACTGGTGGTACCGAGTACCCGGTCAACCCGGTTCTTGATGCGCTATCAGAAAGGTGCACAGATGCGCTCTCTACATAAAAGCACTGAGACGTGGCGACATCAAAAGGAGGAAACACACCAAACTAACAAAACACTTTAAAGACAGACACCCGGATCAAATGAAAGAGTTGAAGCAGGTAAGTTTCATTTTAATTTAAAATTTTTAATATTTATCTAATATCTTAATATTGATCTTGTGTTTCCCATACATTGATTTATTTGTGGCGGCTCGCCACAATATCAAAACTGACCGCCACAAATAGATTTTCCAAAAGGCTTTGACTTCATTGAACAAACATGAGCACTGCACGTATCAAAGTCGAAACCCGCTGCGGGTGTTTTTATATCACTGTATTTCTGAAGGAAACCGACTGTCTTC
>NW_015537940.1:652432-661987 GCF_001515605.1 Sinocyclocheilus anshuiensis | reverse complement strand
TATATAATTTTTTTAACGGTGATATGATTTTTAAACACATTTCTGTATTTTTCTATATATTTATTTCAATATACATTGATACATTGATGGTTTCACATACATTGTTTATTTGCCACAATATCAACACTGACCGTCACAAATAGATTTTCCAAAAGGCTTTGACTTCATTGAACAAACATGAGCACTGCACGTATCAAAGTCGAAACCCGCTGCGGGTGTTTTTATATCACTGTATTTCTGAAGGAAACCGACTGTCTTCAGAAAATGATGAATGTCATTTTCATTTCATCTTGCCTGTAATGCCTGATAAAGCAGCGTTTGTGAGCGCAGCGGTTATTTGATTACAGCCGTTACTGGGGAAACCTCCATCTCTCCCGCTCAACAAGCGCCTCCTGCTGCCAGAGAATGAATGTGCATATACAGTAACTCACAGAAGGGAGTACACCCCTCACATTTTCAGAATCAGAATCAGAAGAGCTTTATTACCAAGTATGTTTACACACACAAGGAATTTGACTTGACGACAGGAGCTTCCAGTGTAGAAGAAAGTACAAACATAGTGCAGACATACATGATAGTGCAGACATACATAGGAATAACACAGTAGGGATGTAATATAACACTAATATAATAAAAAAAAGAAAAATTGAGGAGAGAAACTGGCTAATTGGGCCCAATTTGGACATTTTCACTTAGGGGTGTACTCACTTTTGTGGCCAGCGGTTTAGACATTAATGGCTGTGTGTTGAGTTATTTTGAGAGGACAGCAAATTTACACTGTTATACAAGCTGTACACTCACTACTTTACATTGTAGCAAAATGTCATTTCTTCAGTGTTGTCACATGAAAAGATATAATAAAATATTTACAAAAATGTGAGGGGTGTACTCACTTCTGTGAGATACTGTATATGCCGCCACAAATAGAGTGCAAGTCTGTGGGAAACACCGCTTCTGTTATGAATATTATTCAATATTTTAATTTGAATGTCGGATTGAAATGAACATCGCTGTTCTTAGAGTAGTTAATCGTTAGCATAGTTTCATTATTAACTATTTAATGCTCCTATATTTATTACGCAGGGCTCCAGACAAAAAAATCGATTAAGAAGCCATTGGCTCCTATAAGAAAAAAACGTAGGCGCCAAATTATTTTTTTAGGTGCCACAGAATAAACGAGTTTTATTTTATTATTATTATATATATTTTTTTTTTACATTTTAACATTTCAATCATACTGTCATGTGTTTATGTCTCATCTTTTCTTGACTTTATCAGCAGTTTAATCCATCTTGTAGATGACCTGGGAACTAAGGTTCACATAAAGTGGGAACTAAATGTCTTTTCCAACTTGAAATATACAGTCACGAAGAATTGTTCATTACACAGAATCTGTACCAATATCATGGACCATAAGCATCACATGGACACTGAGTGTAGTCTGAGCTCCTCCTCAATACATCCTGTAAATTTTGTCATACACTCTTAAAAATAAAGGTGCTTCACGATGCCATAGAATAACCTTTTTTGTCTAAATGGTTTCATAAAGAACCTTTAACATCTGAAGAACCTTTACGTTTCACGAAAGGTTCTTTGTGGCAAAAGAAGGAGTGCGCTTCAAATAATATGAAGTTCACGCATTAACAGAACACAGCATAGACCAAGATCTTGTTAAGAAGAAGCCATATTAGTAATGATTATAAACGAGAATTGTTAACGATATTGCCAATATCCACACAGCTGACAGCTTTACCTGTTGTAGTTTGTTCAAGTTGTGCACGAAATAGAGGCTGCTTTTCTGCACTTTCACTTCGCACGTCTCCGTCATTTCGATCTCTCTCGCGCTGCTCAACTGAGCTGCGTTTAGCAGACTGTGTGCGACAATGCTGCAGTGCGGCAGAGATGAGGACGGTTTGAAACTCTTTTTTCCACTAAAACTTTGATGCGCATCGTCTCAGTTTAATACGTGAACATAACAAAAGATGTGATCGCAAAACAATCAGGAAAAAAGTCATTACATTCAATTTTTTAAGTTATAACATGTAAATATATATAGTCGCCAGTGGCGACCTCAGCAAAAACTTCACTCGCAAATTAATATTTTTGGTCGCGACCGTTTTAGTCGCAGTCTGGAACCCTGTTAGGGTAAAAATAAAACAGGAGGACATGATGATATTTACTATTTTTACACACCAGAGGCTTTTAAATTAATTGTGAATCTAAAATATGCGTGTTAGAGAATGTACAAATGGTTAACCTTGTTTGTGTCATATCAGTCAGAAAAGCTGGCTTTTTTTTTTTTAGCTAAC
The DNA here is from genome assembly GCF_001515605.1 of Sinocyclocheilus anshuiensis. NCBI lineage: Eukaryota > Metazoa > Chordata > Actinopteri > Cypriniformes > Cyprinidae > Sinocyclocheilus > Sinocyclocheilus anshuiensis. The sequence continues at coordinate 659,678 of NW_015537940.1, read as the reverse complement.
TAACTTGTTATTCTTGGCTGAATAACTCTAGAAGGTTTTCAAAAGCCCTTTAAAATTAAATATGTACACAGTTTGGATTAAATTAAAGTATAGTAAAAAATTTTCATTAGCATGTTTTTGTGTTTTGCTTTGGTACCGAAATTGGCACCCGAGAACCGTGGATTTTCACTGGTATTGGTACCGAATACTGAAATTTTGGTACCGTGACAACACTAATTGGGAAAATAGCAACTAGCGCAATTCTTCTTTCTGGAAGAAATAACTCAGATGGGTTGTCAACAAAGTAAGTATATAATGACTGAATTTTCACATTTACCTATCCTTTCAATGCAATTTAATATTCAAGCATGCTGCAGTCACACTGATTTAGACAGTGGCAATGTTGCTCTTATTAACAAGCTTAATGTAATAATGGAGAAACGGAGCTCGGGAAAGAAAGAGAGATGGACTGAGTGAGCGAGAACACAATAGGTTATATTATATGGGCCCCAACCTGGGGAGCACCTGGCTCATTGACTCAATCTGTACAGTCTTTCACAGGTGACTTAACTCAATTAACCGCAAAGGCTGCTGGGATGCCGTCTCAGTCTGTCAGCTTTTACATGATGAGGCCAACAGGGATGGATCAAAAACTTATTTTCTGGGCAATGGGAAAAATGAAAGTCTCCTGCCATAGAGTCCTACTGAAAATAGGCTGAATTATTAATGAATGCTTTAAGTGTTAGCATTAGATTCATTATGGACTGAGATACTGGCATTAATGAGTTTGGCATCAGGTTATTCTAAATATGATGATACAATGGCCAAAAAAAGAATGGACTGCCCTCTAGTACAGTGTTTCTCAACCAGGGGTCCATGGACCCCTAGTGGTCCTTGACATAAGGCCAGGGGGTCCGTATAAAGTATGAATTTTTGTATACATTTTGTATATTTTGACATGACATGTTCCCATGAAAGAAAAATCCAATATAGCTGATGATATGGCCAAATACTGGACAAGTCACCTAACTTGAATTATACATTAGACTGCATTTGGTCCTCACAAAGACACAAAGGATACATAGATGAGTCAATTTTGTTCTGGGGGTCCTTGAGGATGGTTCTGAATTGGACTGGGGTCCGGTACACCAAAAGGTTGAGATTCACTGCTCTAGTACAGTGATTCTCAACTGTTTTTTCTTTAGAATGCAGATTTTACATCAGAAATCAAGTGGTGACCCATCAAAAATGTAAACAAAAATGTACTTAAAAACCACAAACCCCACTGGTCTAAAAATATGCAAAACTATTAACATGACAGACTAGAAAAGGAAAATTCACAATTTGGATTTCCAATATTTATTTATTTTTCAATATCTGCACAAAAAACACATTTATCTTTGCTAAACCAATATTTACATAGTCTAGGTCATATTTCTGGGTTGCGACCCACCAGTTAAGAAACAATGCTTTTAAAATAGATGATTTTTTTTCTTACACGTGACAATGTTTTCTTTAAATTTCAATGTCCAGCCCATATTTTGGATCAGCAACTCAAATAAACATCTCGCTTTAGCACTTATATGAAGCCCGATCAGTATTAATCACCCCACATGGCCACACAAAGATACTCGCTGTCAGGGCTATATAATGGGACATTATGTCTGATGGATTAGGTATAGGCCTACTTAGAGAACCGAGTACAGGGACAGGGCAGTGTGCTTCTAATGGAGCATATTCCACACACTTAGGAAAACACATGCTCTTCTAGAACTAATACAGCACAAAATGTGAGACAGCATCTTCCCCAGACTGAAGCTGAAAGGATCATGGGGCCATTTTTATATGGACACAAACAAACAAGGATCATGACAGATAAGCACAAAGTATACCATCCGGATGTCTTATGATTGCAGAACTAGAACCAGAACCAAAGCTGTGTTGCTTTTCAAGGAATTGACGATGGGGAAGAGATCATGTGAAAACTGATGAATACAGTGCAAAAAAACATCCAAAAATAACATTTTCACCAAAAACAAAAACGTAACACCAATGGTATGAGACAAGTTACACATTAAAGTCTAACACTGCGTAATATCATTGTGCCTGCTGCACCCATGGTACGGCAGCAAAGTTCCTTGATTATTACGCCGGAATGAGAGTATAGTTCCTAGCCATATCGGCCTAGAAAATCGCAACTTTTCATTTTCCGTTGGTCTTAGTACACGATGTAACTACAGAAGAGTCAAGTTTTAAATAGGAAAAATATCGAAACTCTTTGGTCATTTTTGAGCGAGATGCTAACGGTCTAATCAGATTCAATGATCTATGCTAAGCTACAGCTAAAAGTGCTACCGCCAGACCCGGAGATCGGCTGAATGGATTCGAAAACGGTAAAACTCAACTCTAGGGGAGTTGGAAAATGAGCCTATTTTCAAAAATAGTGGAGTGTTCCTTTAAAGACTTGATAAAAATGGAAGTAGTGGCAGATCTTTAATTCCAACATTGTGAAGGACATCCAAGTGAAATTGATTATCAAACAAGAAAAAAAAAAAAGCAAACTTGCAGTCGATTGTAATGTGAAAATTTTAAAGGGGTCATATGATGCTGCTAAAAAGAACATTATTTTGTGTATTTGGTGTAATGAAATGTGTTTTCGCTTTCACAACGAAAAACACAGCGGCCTAGCGTGAGGGGAAGCCCCGGCTTAGCGTGCGCTGAGGCCGGGCTAGCGCGAGCTGAAGCCCCGGCTTAGCATGAACTGAGGCCGGGCTAGAGTGAGCTGAGGCAGCGGGGTCGAGAAACAGTGAGAATAAAAGTTACGCCTTCTTTCTTTGCGTGAACATTTGGGCGGCGTTATGCAAATCTTCCCACATAGTGAGGTAGATATGTGGGGGCGTGTTAGAACGAGCCGTTTTAGGTAGGTGTGGCTGACTCAGAACTTTTATAAAGAATATCTCTTTGGATTTGAGACTTTAGTCTTTGCAACTTTACAGATCTTCTTTATGCACCAAGAGCTTGTAACACTCCAAAGAGAAAGGAAAAATTGAAATCGCATCATATGACCCCTTTAAGAAAGAAGCAAAGTTTAGGCAGACAAATTGATTGGCATACATTAGAGTCAAATCTGTCATTTTGGAAGATCTACTTTTGACATTTTGATAAAAAAATACATGGTCATTAAAAAAGAAAGAAAATATGTATGGATGAATAGTTAACAATGAGATCAATAACATGCATTTAGAAAATGGATGAATTTTCATTTCACGCCGACTTTAAGTTTAGAGTTTAGAACAAATCCAAAAAAAGAAGAACTTCAAAGATATTTAAAAACCTCAGAGGAATTAGGTCAAATTAATCCTTAACAAACTCCTGTTCTAATAATTTTCAATATAAAGATGTCCCTTTCGCTCAAGGCGAAGCACTCTTTAGAGACCCAAAAGTCTGAGACCTCAGCGACGTCGCACAGATAAGACCAGACAGCCCATTCCTCCAAGCTGCTCTCTCTGCTGGCATTAATACATGCTCCAAATGGCATCTCAATCAGCACTCAAGGCTGATGTGAACAGTGATAGGACTGGGAAACCAGTGAACGTGTCCCTCAATTAATTAAATGACCTAAATGGATTTGGACTTAATTACTTCCCCTCAGCTCACTCTCTCTGTCTCTGTAAAGCTCTGCAAATCACAGCCAGCCTTAAAGAAATCCAGGTTCCAACAACGGTTTACAAGTCTTGGCACAATGATTCTCGAAGTCGGTTGAGATGTTTTCAGCCAAGTTTTAAGGCAGCATAGCATTTATCGTTCACAAAGAGAAAACTATCACCTTCATTATGTAAAACTTCTGCTTTTTGGTTGATCGTATACCAGATGCTAATCAATAACATTGACAAGACATTTATGGTATGCCAATCTGAAATTAGCTAATGAATGAACTTCAACCACAAAGAGCGGTTGAGGGGTAGATAATCATTCAAAGCTCTATTAAATCTCTTTGCAAACATAATGTACAGACACAAACAACTGAAGAAACTGCTCTATAGATTAGTTCAAATCAGAACTTTAATGCACACTGATTTTAAAGTTTGGAACCAAAAGGGAGTTCAATAATTCAATAACAGAGATTCAATAATGGAACAGACATTAACTAGCCCATAATCATTTAGTTTGCAACATAAAGTAGTCTTCCTCAAGGGGGGTACTTGACCACTCACAAAGTTTCCCTTTGAGCTCAATTAAAATCTCAGGATATTTTGGTAAAGGCTTTACAGTATAATTGCAGAAATCTATTAATTCCAAGGATTGCTATGTAGCACACCGCTGAGTATAAAGTCAAATCTGTCTAAATCAGACCACATTCATTTATATTAAAAAGATTCACCAAAAAATGAAAATTCACCATTTACCAGTTACTTATTTTGATCCAAACCAATATGACACTTCATTATTCTGTAAAACATCAAAGGAGTGGTTTAGTAGAATGCTGGAGCACCTCTCGTCCATGCAATAAAAACGGACGGGGATTACTTCCAAAAAAGCAAAACAAACAATAAACACCATAGAAACATAGTAAAAGTTGTCCACATGACTTGTGAACTACAATCCAAGTCTTGTGTAGCCATGTGATATTTGTGTAAGAAACAGGCTGAAATAATTATTCACAAATTTTATAGCATGGTCACCATTCATTTTTATAGTACAGAAAAGAGCAGCTTGGACATTCTGCTATAGTGCACTACCATTTAAAGTTTGAGGTCATTACGTTTTGTTGTTGTTGTTGTTGTTATTTGTTTGATTTTTCTTTTTGAAAAAATGCATAATGTTATAATTATTTACAATGTTACAAAATATTTCTTTTTGAAATCTCACTGTTCCAAAAACCATTTTTGCCACCACAGGAATAATTCACATTTTAAAATATAATAAAATAGAAGAGTTATTTTAAGATGTAATAATATTCTTCCACAAAACTATTTTTAAATTTATTTTTAAATCCTACCAATATCACCCTATGTGTTCCACAGAAGAAAGTCATACAATTGCCAAGACAATAGGGTTCATAAATTACAACAGCATTTTCATTTTTTGGTGAACCATCCTTTTAAATCACACAGCTCTCCAAAACAAACCACCAACAAAGAACATATTATTTTATAATACATAAATAAAAATTCCCCCTCTTACAGAGTACACAGAGTAGTTTACCTCTCTTTTACCAGGCAGGTGGCACACACAAAATGAGTGTGCGTGTTTGCAAACTGTTCTCTCTCGCTCTTCTAATCAGTGCGCATTCATGTGGCGTTTGAAGAGACGCAAAGCGCTGATGAGCAGACAGCTGTCGATATGTGACTAAACCCCTGCTTATCCCTCGCTTCCTCCATGGGGTCAGCGCTGGCTCTGTCGGCTTGATGTGGGCAGGGCGCAGTGCCCCATTGCGGGTCCTCGGAAAATGAGGCAGAGTTGTTGCGGCGGCGGGGAGGAAAGAAGTTTGAGGAGAAATCTCTTGAGCTCAGAATTGATTATCCAACATTCATTTGGATTTACCAACAGCTCCTTGGCTCGCTGTGGGCTCCGCGCATCCCTCCCTCTCTTGCTGCACTTAAAAAAACACTTGCAGAGGCCAACACGGAACTCTTGATGGGAAGAGAACAGTGGCTTTTTATGGCACGCGACCTACACGGTCGTATCGCTTTTAAAGGATCTATATTCATTTATAGGTTGACTCTGTTTAACAAGCCCAGCTTTTATCACTGCTGGCTCACGATAAAAATTACGATTAAAATCTCAAACGGATTAATTTAAATTCCATCAGCGGTTTAATACCTGCTTAAGGAAACATCAAGTCAGCCAAGAAGTGAGAGAGAAGCATGATTTTTAATTCAAATAAGAGTTAGGTGTTCTTTAATGTGATTCACCCCTTTTTGTCCCAAGCGACGCATGAAAAGGACACACTTCGCTCACTCCCTCTCCCTCCTCCTTCCACTCTGGGACCCTTTCACACCCTCAGAAGCAGAAATCGAATGAGTCTCCTCTCTGTATACATGGTCCAACATAATAAAGTCTGGTGTCCCTGGGCTCCTCTGTCATTTCAAACACGATTAAACACATTAGTGCTCTGGCTCTCCACAGCCCATTACCCAGCAACCCCGCTGTCAGGGACCCACAAGTAGCTGTGAACAGGGGCAGAGGCCAGACTCTCCCTCACAATACTTATAGAGGTCCTAGAATCCAGTCGGAGATTCTAGAACTTCATTCTGAGTTGGTAAGATTTAAAAAACCTGCATGAGTTCAATGAGCCGTCTGGAACCCCTTGGAAAACCTTTCTAGGGATAGGTGTCCGATGATGTTCGGAACCCTTTCAGAACATTTCCACCAAAAATAATGCAGATCTGGGATGGAAAACAGCATTTGAGATTCATTTGGTAAGGATGTATACATGTCCAATATTAGTCACTTTTTAAGTTATAAATTGGATGTTTATTCGTGCAACTCCTTAGATTTACATTTAGCTTACCTGTACTGATATGTAACACTCACTATAATAACAATGCAACTGTTTGCAAATCTCAACTTTTATTTTTCATATAGTATATTAGACTGTTACATTATACATTATTTTATGTTGTGATTCTTAAATTCACTTTAGCATTTAATTCGATTTATTTGACATTTTAGTGTTTTATTTTTCATTTATTTAGACAAAATATTATATAATTTTAATATCGGCCACTAACTGCTTATTAACTGATATTTATTTTATAACTAACATTTATTTTTAACACAATTTTCTATTAAATATAATTTATTTATGTTAAAGGTGCAATGTGTAATATTTACATCGATCTATTGACAGAAATGCAATATAATATACATAACTATGTTTTCAGAGGTGTATAAAGACCTTACTTAATGAACCGTTATGTTTTTATTACCTTAGATTGAGCAATTTATATCTACATACACCACGGGTCCCCTTACATGGAAGTCGCCACCATGTTTCTACAGTAGCCTTAAACAGACAAACTGCTCTACACAGCGCGTTTCGTCACTTTGTTGTTCTTGCGAATAAAACACTGACACAATGATGAACAAGTACATTAATATTCGCAATAACATCGATTTATTAAATAATTGGTAACACTTTACTTGAAGGGGTGTGCATAAGACTGACATGACACCTTCATAATCATGACATGACACGTCATGAATACGAAGGAGGTTTTATGCATGTTTATGACAACTGTCATTAAGTGTCATTCGCTCAGTT
>NW_015537940.1:650765-652129 GCF_001515605.1 Sinocyclocheilus anshuiensis | reverse complement strand
AACTGAGCGAATGACACTTAATGACAGTTGTCATATGCATAAAAAACCTTCATATTCATGACATGTGTCATGTCATGATTATGTAGGTGTCATGTCATGATTATGAAGGTGTCATGTCAGTCTTATGCACACCCCTTCAAGTAAAGTGTAACCAAATAATTAAGTAAATATAATTCCTCAATTTACCTTTGTAAAGAAATCTCATTGCTCTCTGCTGTCTTTACTGACGACATCTTAGTCCTGTATCGGCCACCGTAGCTTCTCTAAAGGGAGGGGTGAGCGGGGGACTGAGCCACTGGTTGCAATTCGCAACCCCACCGCTAGATGCTGCTAAAATTTACACACTGCACCTTTAAATAGTATTTACATTTAACAATTAACAAATATTTAACTACTATTGAAATAAATGCTCCTTTAAAACCAATTCTTGATAACATAAAGCATCAAATTACTTTGGATGTTAGAACAGCTTCAAAATAGTTAAAAAAAAAAAAATAAATAAATAAAAATAGTGAAATATGTGAAAATAGACTGTGATGTGCTGGTTATGTAGTAACAGTCTGTTATGTCATCCTTTGGCTCTCAAGTCAATGAAAATGTGGCATTCAGGTAGAGTTGGGGTACTCGGACTCGGACTAAAGTCCGGTCTCGAGTACAGTTTTTTAAAGGACTTGTCACGGACTCGGACGCATTTTTACTCAGACTCGAGCCTTTCGAACTCGGAAAATATGTCCGAGTCCCACTGAGTCCAGGGACAGTTGACGGAAATGTCACTGACTCAATACATTATCACAAAAGTGATATTCAGTATTTGCATGTGTTTTTAAGTCTTGACCAGTACTTCAAAGCTGACGGGTTTCTGTGCTTACACAACGAAAGCACGCTCACAGAATAACGTGCCTCTCAGTCAGTGTGCGAATGTCGAGTTCTCCTTCGCTTAAGTTCTCTTAAGTTCTGTTATTGCTACACACTTACACGAAAAGTTATGTCAAAATGCCCGTCTTGGAGACTATTCATGTAAATGCAGTCGGTTTTGTCTTAAGTGAACTTGAACAGTTGTGAAAAATACGGATGTGTCAAAATATTTGATCTATGCGTCAGATTTGAAAGCAACAGTGTAAACCTGCAGCCGCCAACTGCGTCATAAATGTTAATCAAACAAAAGAAAAGGAGAAAATCACTCACTGCTCTTGACTGAATCACTTATTAACTTTAATAAGAATCATCTATATTTACTGTATACAGTGAAGATTATTTTTACATTTATTACTTCATGAAATGTCTGTAGTAGGCTATTTCTGTAGAAGCCTTTACTACTGAAAAACTTTAAAAAACTATTTAATTTGTATTTTTGAGTAATATAT
>NW_015537940.1:637772-650568 GCF_001515605.1 Sinocyclocheilus anshuiensis | reverse complement strand
TAATTCAACGGCCCGTCATCAATTATTCCTTACATAATGTAATTTATTGTAATTAATGTAACTATAAATGCATTCAAAAATAAAACAGGTGCGAGTTGGCTGTGACTTATAGAAAGTATACGTAGGGCTTTTATACACAGTGTGTGCCATTGTACAGACTAGGTTTATCCCTCACAGCCTCATTTTCATCCAAGAAAATGTTCAAAAAGCCCTGTTTAAGGGGTCCGTGTACTTTGTACTTATTCATTTGTAGTTTTTTTTTTTTTTAAACCCAGAATTTAAAATGCAGTTTCTTCTTTATTGGTTCAAACACTGACGAATAGAATAAGCAGACACAAACTAATTTTGATTATTCAAAATTCATATTTCATTAAAAATTGTAAAAATGATATAAAGCTGTTTTTTTTATTAAGATAAAAGGTGCATTTTCTGCTCTTAAGGTCCCATTCACCAAGATACCTACTCCTTTAACCCCACCCTTAAATTTATACATTTACTTTAACGATGAATAAAGTCAAGTCCCGCCCTTTAATTTTTCACATTCTTTTTCACATTCATATTTTCACTCTGAAATATGTCACAATACATAAATCAATTCAGCCGCCATAAGCTGTTACATGACTTTAAGTTTGCTAAGCAAAGCAGGACACTAATTATTAATCAAAAATCAAAATGGCAAGATGCAATAGAGGTTTGCTTTTGTTACATTTAAATGGACATTGCGTTTTTCTAGCTGTAAAGGTTAAAACAATGTTAAGATACTAATAAATAACAGAGTTTCGTTGGACTCGGACTCGACTCGGCCCATTTTGGACTCGGACTTGTCTCGGACTCGATTGGTTAAAGACTCAGACTCGATTTAGGTGGACTCGAACCCAACACTACATTCAGGCACCTGTTACCAGCCTCATTTCAGTGGAAAAAGGGTGTGGATGAGCTCTTGAAGGTCCTGTCAGCAGATAAACACAGCTGATTAGTCTACATTATTGTACTAGCACTTTAAATTATACACTTCAACCCTGCAATGATGAGAAACCTGCACTGAATGCCTGTTTGTCACACATAGATTGAGGCTAATTGCTGCTGAATCATACAGACAGCATCCGGGTCTCTGGGCAGGAGAACAGGAGCCGACTCCATCCTAATGTTCCTCACACAAACTGGAACTAATATACTGGCATTTACATTTAGCCGACACGTTTATCAAACTTGCGTAGTATTCTAGGTATAATCATTTCATACATTCCTTGTGAATCACACCAATGACCTTGGCCCTGTGCTACTATAGTTACAAGAATAAAAAGCAGTTTTTCTGAGCTGGTGAGCTAAAAAAGGCTGAAACAGAAAGCGACACACACATACAAAAAAGTCACAAACATGGACTCTGGTTCATCTTTAGTCTGATGAATGAGCGTGTCAGGAACTGATCAACAGCTCTCGAGAAAAACAAAAACAAAAACAAAAATTAACAAAGCAGCTTATGGGCTCTTAGTTAGAGGAGGGAAAAATAAGCAGGAAACCGTATCACGGTGTGTGTGTGTGTTTGTATGTGACTTTCGACCACAAAGACAACATTGTTGGTTTGAGACTGCAGCCGTTGGCCTGTTTATGCCAAAACAACCAATCATTATCACAGACCTGTCCCATGATATTGTCACATGATCCTAGTGTCACCTAGCAGGCAGACGTGTGCATAAACAGATTACAAACCTCTACCCAGTTTTGTTTTTGAATCAAAATCAATTAGGTCAGTATTCAGGTAGGAATAGCTCGAGCAGGCTTTAAAAGGCCAGATATTCCTGGCACAAATTCTGCCTGTGTTTTAAACACTGATCCAAATGGCTTCCTTTGCGCTATCAGTCATTTCACTCGCCATCTCACAGGAGACGCACGCACACACACACACACACACACACATATGTGGACGCACACGCAGGAGCCCCTAATTAGATTTCCAGTGAGTGACCACCCTGCTGTTGCTGGGCTAAATTAGTATTGGACTTAAGGAGTGTCGGGCAATTATTGAGGGTCTGCCCTTGCAGAACAGATGACGGAGAGAGAGAAGAGAATGAGAAGAAGAGAGTGAGAGAGAGAGAGAGAGAGAGAGAGAGAGAGAGAGCGAGAGAGAGAGGCACATCTGACAGCACAGAGTTAAGGGGCTATTATCACACCTCATAAAACAGACACACTCGCCCTCATCCCAAGCCACATATTTAAGTTTTAATCTACTCGGAACAATATCAGTGTATGATGGGATAAGAGAGGGAACTTTGGTAACCGTAGTAACCCAGAAATATATTAATATGCAGACAATACCAGTGTGGCAGCCAGCAAAGTCTTCTCAAGTGCACAGAGAGATAGAGAGAATGACAAACAGCTGGCAGACATGAAACACTTTGACCCTAAATTGGGATTAGATGAAAAATGGAATGGAAGAATCCTCACTGGTCTTTTCTCTCTCCCTGTGCCTGCCAAGGTTACTGTAGTCAAGTGAAACTACTACAGAGACAAAAGCTTTAAAAAAATCTGTTAAAAAAATTAAATACTTAATACACTTATCTAAAATTATAAATGTGCAACAAAATATAAAAAACTAAATAGCAATACAAAGAGAGAAAATGACTGATTTATTTTGATCTGATTAATATCCAAGGCTTGACTTCTGACTATTTGCACATAAAAATAAAATAAAATATATTCTTAGTTGATCAAAATGGTGATCCAAAAAAAAAAAAAAAAAAACTCTTAATACTCTTGAACATATTTCGGATGTCCTTTGCTATGAACTTTTTACTACTTTCTACTACTGGTTCGGGCCATCTGACAAAAGATCTGAGTGGATCCAGTACATACTGCTGAATCATAAATGTCCCAGAGATGCCAGATGCAGTAGAAGTAGCAGTAATGGTACATTTTATAGCTCATTTCATTGACAGCAAGTACTGCAATATGCCGTGTTGTTGAGAACTTGACAAATTTTAAACATCACTGTTATTATTTTGAGTATGGTGCAGTTTGTCATATAAGTATCAGGATGAAATGTAAAACTATACTGACTCTCAATAAATAAATACATAAAACAAAAATTATTAAACATAAAAGTAAAAAAATTTGTATATTGCATTTTTTGTATTAATATATAAAACTAAAAAACATAAACCTAACTAAATTAAACTAATTAAAACTACACTAGTTCAATAGGAAAACGAAAAAAAATAAAACCCTGTCATCTGTTGCCCACTGGAACGGTGGCGTGAATAACTGTTAAAAGAATCAGAGGCACCTAGTGTCACGTGGGTGTCTGTTCTGTCAGCAAGAGGTCGTGACCATCTCACTATCAATGCCAGTCAGCCAATCCCCAAGGAAGAAAGGGATCGGCTCCGGCCACAAGGGTTCTGCCTTCTTGACAAGGTCAGTTCATGGGAGGAACAACGCTGGCGGGCCGCAGCGGGCTGTGCTCCAGCCTCTGCTGGGAATGATGGTGGAAAGGATGATCAGTCTTCATTCACCGATGACAATTCCTGCTCATCCCATTCCCCGCTGAAATTCCAAGAGGACTGGCTGTCAGCAAACGTCAATGTGTATCTCGATTAGCATGAAAGTTGGCACGTGATGTGTTACATCTTGCCACGTACCGCTCAGTGATGCATATGACACTCATCGTGGCAATTACTCTCCAATGGACGTTTTGTGGCTACATCCTGATAAGCATCAAACAAACTTGCAGCTGAACTGACGTTTCTCTCTTGAAACGACATCTCCGACCAGATGTCGACCAGACATCAGAGAGGGATCCGTGCCAGCCAGAAGACAGTGGCCGTGCAGATCGATACGAGAACCGCAGAGATTCTACTTCGCTGTTGCCAAGCATAGGCAGACGGCAGCGGCATTAGCGGAGCGGCACCGATCCGTCCCCTGCTTGCCTTGCGTCTGTTTTCATCAGCCTTCGTACTTGCTGCGGCACACATTAATTTTGCAAATCAGCCATTTAGACAAAGGAAAATCAATTCGGCTTTTCTTTCCTGAGGATGACCTGACGGCAACCTCTTCAAACAAAAAGCCCAAAATTATGCAGTCTTACCGTCAAATTGTCTCACTTTCTTCTTTGACTTTTAAAGTTATGAATGTAAAATACGCTCTTTTCTTGATCCCTCTCCTCTCTCCCCCTCTCTCATTAATATTTAAGGTTGTTATTTAGAGGCATTACCTGTCTGTATTGACAGAAATTGGAGCCGTCATCCCCCGGCGGGTTTTATAATTGGAGGGTGAAGTGTATGTACTGGTGGAGGAGGGGGGAGTAAAACATGTTTTTCCCTCAAACTTTTTATGTGCAGGTCTATTTTTACTATCAATTCTGCTTCTTCACATAAAAAAACAGCCTAGGGACCAACTGCTATAGCCCTCATGGATGCACACGTAGACTCCCAGGAGTTCTCCCAGAGGAGCTCATGGAGTGGGTGGTTGTGTGCAGGGGTAAGTGAAGATTTTGGGAGGAGGAACTGGAAGAGTCTTTATCAAAGAAATGCAGTGTAGGCTGTCGAAATCTGCTCGCACTCTCTTTCTCTCTGTTTAACCAAGCACAGCATGAAACCATTCCAATTAGAGAGAGATCCAGAGAGAGAGAACGAGAGATCGGCTCTGGTCTCATAAGGAGACATCAGGACACCAACAAGGCTTACATGAGAGTCATACAACATACTCAATTCCAATAAACACAGTAAGATTTGAGATGCTGAGCACTTTGCTTTGTTATAAACTGGTCCTGCATTAAAATATGAGTTCAGTATTAATGTAATGATGTACAGAACTGAACGAGATGCGTGGATGACAGCAAGCTCACTCCTCTGTCATCAGTGGTGTTTGTGCAACAGACATGATCTATAACTCATGCGGCTTGTGGAGGAAAGGTGTGATATTACTTTTCTAAGCAATCTGAGATTAGATTTCTGTCAGGCAAACAATAAAACAGGGCCAAAAAATCCCATAGAGTTTCATTTAAAAAGGTACTTAAGCCGTATTTAAGAACCAGAATGTTTAAGCCACTGAGGAGTAAGAAAGTGGAACAAAAATGTGAACGAAAGAAAGAAAGAGTGTACAAAACTAAGTGTGTAAGAAAGAAAGAAAGGGCATACATAATAAACATATAAAGAAAGATAAGAAAGAGTAAAAGAAATTGTGCATGCAAAATCAGTGTGTCTACAGATATAAACAAGTTAAATTTAAGACTTTAAGACCTTTTTTTAAAACCACCATTTTCTGTTTCCATTTTTTTTGCACCAATCATGATTTTTCATGGCAGATTCCGATTTTTTTTACAAGCAAATCTGCCAATTCCATTACTGATCACCAATTTTTTTCTTTAAGCAAATTTATTTGTTGTTTATTTGCTCTATAACAGGCAAACTGGCTTAAAACAAAAATATCTGTAGCCATCTGAAATTAGAGGCAACCACTGAATTAATTATTAATCATGATCCAAACAAAGATGCTACACACATAGCACGAGCCGTTTTTTTTTAATGTATGAATTAGCATAATTTCAATATTTAAGGCAAAAACAGAATGGTCTGACTTTAGATGTGTGAAATGATGGTACATAAGATACCTGCGCAAAACAAAAACAGCAGACGGACTGAAAGAAAATTCAAATTCACTCTCTGACAGCAGGTGGCGCTTAAGGAACAGCAGCAATATAGCATTTCCTGCGCTGTGCTGCTCATATCAACATGGAGGTAAGAGAAAAAGAAAATGCCATCTAAACTTTTCTGAAGACGGTCAGTTTCCTTCAGAGATACATTCATATAATCCCTCACCTTCAATTCAATATTTATATTTTTCTTCCTATATTTCGAGCATCGATAAAAAAAATCGACCGGTTCTGATTTATGGCCGGACGACCGATGCATCTCTCTCTCCTATGACGCAGTAACGACCGCAGGGAAAAAATCTTCGGCCTGTCCAATGATTTTAAACAGTCACTGGGTCCGTCAGACTAGAGAAATGTTTGCGGTAATGTAACTAAAAATATTTAAGACCCACCGAATCGGAATTTAAGATAATTTAATATTTTTTAAGGCCTTTTAATAGGAAAACTTTAAGACATTTAAGACTTTTTAAGGACCCACAGCCACCCTTAAAATAAAGTGCTTAAGTAAGAAATAGCCTAAAGTGTACGAAAAAGTGTGTGTGAAACAGAGCCTATGTAAGAAAGTGTGTATGAAAGAAACCCAGTATAAAGTAAGAGAGAGTTTACGAAACATCGAAAACAGGCAAAAGAAAGCACATGTGGAAAAAAAGAGCACAGGAAGTAATGAAAAATGTGCAAAAGAAAGAAAGAACATTCAAAAAATGAAAAAGCATATGAAATAAAGAAAGCTCATAAAAGAAAGAACATACAAAACTTTATGCTTTTTCTTTTTTTGAAAATACTTTTTTTGGCAGAGAAAGAAATCAGAAAACAACAGTAACTGGCCAAATTCTGTATTGTAGTGATGTATAAAAGCGATATCGCACTTGCAATCTTGTTGGTGATCTATGGCTGAATCACAGCCCCATTTTCTCACATTCAGTACAACTGCACTCTTGCTTGTGTGATATTACTTAAGTATATAATATTCCCATGTATCTCTATATGGATAGTTCACAGTCTGCACCAGCAGGATGCACAAAGAATGTGTGTGATAGAGAGAAAGACCCCCGGGTGCTCAGCTAAGACATGCCGAGCTCAGCGCCTCTGTGCCTGCCTGGTGAAGAGGATTTGGGAGGTTGAGTTTCTTTACAGGGCACTGATGCTCATCCACACACACACACACACACACACACACACACACACACACACACACACACACACGCTACTGCAGCTGTGATCAAACACCATGCTGTGCTGGACTGACATACACACACACACACACAGTGCAGAAGACTCATGTCATTTCAGGATGGTTGGTTTCCTGTGACAGGTCTGTACCCAGTTGCTATGTTTCAGTGCTCAGCAACCCAGCTCACCTGGGCTCCCACACAAATAGCTACGGGTGTTACCATCATTTATTTCATGATTCCATTACGTTATTTACACATTTCTACAAAAGATATCTTGCTATTTCAGTAAAAGGTTAGGGAATGGAAAAGAGAAGGAGAGAGACACAAAATCAGTGTTCCAGTCTCTTCTTTAGAAGATTAAACTCTTCATCAAACTGTCCTCTGCTCAAGAAACAGACGCAACGCACACAAAGCCCTTAATTTACAGTCTCTCAGAGAGAGCTGAGTTAAGGATGTTGTGGTTCACTCAGACACTGACACTCTGACACAAAGTGACAGGCGATAAATCACATCTCTTTCAACTTAATCTGAGATTTATACTAACCAGCCATGACCAGCAAAGTCTGTGTAGAGAATGTGTATTTGTTTCAGTAAAAACAATCACCCATGGGTTCAAAATCCCCAACAGGGACATATGTTATTATTGGATTGATCTATTTATCCATCCATCCATCCATCCATCAATTTTCATATTGCGGTTAAATAACAAATATGTTGAAATGGTCATACATTGCTAAACAGTAATATTGTGAAACATTATTACAATTTAAAATAACTTTTCTGTTTTAATATATTCTAACACTCCTGCCATTACTCCAGTCTTCAGTGTCACATGATTCTTCAGAAATCATCCTAATATTTAGATTTTGTGTTTAAGAAACATTTCTTACAATTATCAATGTTGAAAATGGTTGTACAGTTTAATGTTTTCATGGACACAATGATATTTTTTCAAGATTTCATGATGAATAGAGCTGCATTTATTTGAAATTGAATTCTTTTGTAACAAATGTAAAATACGTCCCTGTCACTTTTGATAAATTTAATCAGTCCATGATGAATAAAAGTATCAATAAAAAAATAAAAAAGGCATATATAGAGAAAATATTTTGAATAAAAATTACAATGAAAATTCATCTTTCAACTGAGTAAGAATTGTCACCAATTAAATTACATATCACAAATATTTCCCACATATCAACATTTATTAATAAACGTGAGTAAAGTCTTAATTTGCTAAATGATCAAATCACTCAAACAATATATGTGACCCATGTAGGGTTGTAACGGTATGATATTTTCACGGTATGATAATCATCTCAGAAAATATCACGGTTTCACGGTTATCATGGTATATATGAAACAATAATTCTTAAAAGAGTGTACAAAACTAAGTGTGTAAGAAAGAAAGAAAGGGCATACATAATAAACATATAAAGAAAGATAAGAAAGAGTAAAAGAAATTGTGCATGCAAAATCAGTGTGTCTACAGATATAAACAAGTTAAATTTAAGACTTTAAGACCTTTTTTTAAAACCACCATTTTCTGTTTCCATTTTTTTTGCACCAATCATGATTTTTCATGGCAGATTCCGATTTTTTTTACAAGCAAATCTGCCAATTCCATTACTGATCACCAATTTTTTTCTTTAAGCAAATTTATTTGTTGTTTATTTGCTCTATAACAGGCAAACTGGCTTAAAACAAAAATATCTGTAGCCATCTGAAATTAGAGGCAACCACTGAATTAATTATTAATCATGATCCAAACAAAGATGCTACACACATAGCACGAGCCGTTTTTTTTTAATGTATGAATTAGCATAATTTCAATATTTAAGGCAAAAACAGAATGGTCTGACTTTAGATGTGTGAAATGATGGTACATAAGATACCTGCGCAAAACAAAAACAGCAGACGGACTGAAAGAAAATTCAAATTCACTCTCTGACAGCAGGTGGCGCTTAAGGAACAGCAGCAATATAGCATTTCCTGCGCTGTGCTGCTCATATCAACATGGAGGTAAGAGAAAAAGAAAATGCCATCTAAACTTTTCTGAAGACGGTCAGTTTCCTTCAGAGATACATTCATATAATCCCTCACCTTCAATTCAATATTTATATTTTTCTTCCTATATTTCGAGCATCGATAAAAAAAATCGACCGGTTCTGATTTATGGCCGGACGACCGATGCATCTCTCTCTCCTATGACGCAGTAACGACCGCAGGGAAAAAATCTTCGGCCTGTCCAATGATTTTAAACAGTCACTGGGTCCGTCAGACTAGAGAAATGTTTGCGGTAATGTAACTAAAAATATTTAAGACCCACCGAATCGGAATTTAAGATAATTTAATATTTTTTAAGGCCTTTTAATAGGAAAACTTTAAGACATTTAAGACTTTTTAAGGACCCACAGCCACCCTTAAAATAAAGTGCTTAAGTAAGAAATAGCCTAAAGTGTACGAAAAAGTGTGTGTGAAACAGAGCCTATGTAAGAAAGTGTGTATGAAAGAAACCCAGTATAAAGTAAGAGAGAGTTTACGAAACATCGAAAACAGGCAAAAGAAAGCACATGTGGAAAAAAAGAGCACAGGAAGTAATGAAAAATGTGCAAAAGAAAGAAAGAACATTCAAAAAATGAAAAAGCATATGAAATAAAGAAAGCTCATAAAAGAAAGAACATACAAAACTTTATGCTTTTTCTTTTTTTGAAAATACTTTTTTTGGCAGAGAAAGAAATCAGAAAACAACAGTAACTGGCCAAATTCTGTATTGTAGTGATGTATAAAAGCGATATCGCACTTGCAATCTTGTTGGTGATCTATGGCTGAATCACAGCCCCATTTTCTCACATTCAGTACAACTGCACTCTTGCTTGTGTGATATTACTTAAGTATATAATATTCCCATGTATCTCTATATGGATAGTTCACAGTCTGCACCAGCAGGATGCACAAAGAATGTGTGTGATAGAGAGAAAGACCCCCGGGTGCTCAGCTAAGACATGCCGAGCTCAGCGCCTCTGTGCCTGCCTGGTGAAGAGGATTTGGGAGGTTGAGTTTCTTTACAGGGCACTGATGCTCATCCACACACACACACACACACACACACACACACACACACACACACACACACACACGCTACTGCAGCTGTGATCAAACACCATGCTGTGCTGGACTGACATACACACACACACACACAGTGCAGAAGACTCATGTCATTTCAGGATGGTTGGTTTCCTGTGACAGGTCTGTACCCAGTTGCTATGTTTCAGTGCTCAGCAACCCAGCTCACCTGGGCTCCCACACAAATAGCTACGGGTGTTACCATCATTTATTTCATGATTCCATTACGTTATTTACACATTTCTACAAAAGATATCTTGCTATTTCAGTAAAAGGTTAGGGAATGGAAAAGAGAAGGAGAGAGACACAAAATCAGTGTTCCAGTCTCTTCTTTAGAAGATTAAACTCTTCATCAAACTGTCCTCTGCTCAAGAAACAGACGCAACGCACACAAAGCCCTTAATTTACAGTCTCTCAGAGAGAGCTGAGTTAAGGATGTTGTGGTTCACTCAGACACTGACACTCTGACACAAAGTGACAGGCGATAAATCACATCTCTTTCAACTTAATCTGAGATTTATACTAACCAGCCATGACCAGCAAAGTCTGTGTAGAGAATGTGTATTTGTTTCAGTAAAAACAATCACCCATGGGTTCAAAATCCCCAACAGGGACATATGTTATTATTGGATTGATCTATTTATCCATCCATCCATCCATCCATCAATTTTCATATTGCGGTTAAATAACAAATATGTTGAAATGGTCATACATTGCTAAACAGTAATATTGTGAAACATTATTACAATTTAAAATAACTTTTCTGTTTTAATATATTCTAACACTCCTGCCATTACTCCAGTCTTCAGTGTCACATGATTCTTCAGAAATCATCCTAATATTTAGATTTTGTGTTTAAGAAACATTTCTTACAATTATCAATGTTGAAAATGGTTGTACAGTTTAATGTTTTCATGGACACAATGATATTTTTTCAAGATTTCATGATGAATAGAGCTGCATTTATTTGAAATTGAATTCTTTTGTAACAAATGTAAAATACGTCCCTGTCACTTTTGATAAATTTAATCAGTCCATGATGAATAAAAGTATCAATAAAAAAATAAAAAAGGCATATATAGAGAAAATATTTTGAATAAAAATTACAATGAAAATTCATCTTTCAACTGAGTAAGAATTGTCACCAATTAAATTACATATCACAAATATTTCCCACATATCAACATTTATTAATAAACGTGAGTAAAGTCTTAATTTGCTAAATGATCAAATCACTCAAACAATATATGTGACCCATGTAGGGTTGTAACGGTATGATATTTTCACGGTATGATAATCATCTCAGAAAATATCACGGTTTCACGGTTATCATGGTATATATGAAACAATAATTCTTATCAGTAACAATGACTCTTAAAAGAACAAGAACAAGTTATTTGAGTGAACAAATCCTTTATTACAACAAACTTGAAACCATTTTAATGAAAGTATTGAAGTCTCCCTTCTGAATAAAAAAATAATAATAATTAAAAAAAAACAATAAAAAAATAAAGCTGTACACCTTATGTATATCTATATCACACTTTAACATTTTAATTCATGTTTTAAATTGTTATCAAATGAAAATTTACAACTCCTTTTTTTTTTGGCAAAGTTAAAACATGGACAAACATGATATTCCATGAAAACAATGTTTAAATAAATAATTTTATCATAAAGAATATTATTATTATAACTTTGAACTACATTGTACAATGCTAATATATTTCTGTCATAATTTCAAATTAAATCGAACGTTTATTCTGACGGGTTGTAGTGGACCTTTGAGTTTCAGAGTGTATTTGACAATGGTTTTTCTCAAATAAAACTAGGAAATGTTTATTTACGTTTTCTCTCAGAGCAGCTCTGCTGATGTTCATGTTTATGTAGACGCTGAACACACCATTAGCGTCATGCGTACTCCAGTATGCAGTAGATAAAACGGCGCAACTCAGAGACATGCAGAAACAAGCAGATTATTTGTATAGCTGTCTCTTTGCGCATAAATATTCACAGACCCATATCATATCTACTTTTGACTATCTTACTTTATCCATCCATCAGATTGCACGTTTTACGTGACATCCACGTTATACTGTAAATTCCATGTTCACGACTGCACCGGGATTCATATATCTTCATTGTGTTTGGGCCCCCCCTGGACGAGCAAGCATAGGCACGTACCTAGAATGCCTATGCGTAAATCCGGCCCTGGCGACAGACCTTCATCTGCACGGAGGGATGGTGTCCGCGAATATGAGCGAAGATGTTGGATGTATTGCCTGCTTTTGCAGCCACTTTGCGTCCACATTTTTTGCAAATTGGATCTGTCCTCAAGGACAACCCCGCGTTCGTTTTTTTTTTTTAATATCCGAAGTATTCCCACCATACTGCAGATTTTAACTTTTTTTTTCGGCGGGGATGGAGATGAGATATTATCTCTGTCTCTGTCATTTTCTCCACTGCACATGCATGTAAGCAGCCAAGTGAATGCAGAGTGAAGCAGCCGAGCTGAAATAAGTTGCATATGCATGGGTGAGATTTTTTTTCATTCATTTTTTTTTAAAACCGTAGATATGCAAATGTTTACAATATGATAACCGTGCACGTTCAAACCGCGATAAACCGTCATACCGGTATATCGTTACAACCCTAGACCCATGCTGGCAAAATGCATCTGAATGCGCACGGGCTAATTATGAGCTACAGGCAAGTCAAGTGAAAAATCTCAGTTTTGTTCAAATTTGAGGTTTTAAAGGGGTCATATGATGCCATTTTAAAGATCATTATTTTGTGTATTTGGTGTAACAGAATATGTTGACATGCTTTAATGTTCAAAAAACACATTATT
>NW_015537940.1:636515-637577 GCF_001515605.1 Sinocyclocheilus anshuiensis | reverse complement strand
TTGTAACACTCCAAAGAGAAAGGAAAAATTGAAATCGCATCATATGACCCCTTTAACAAAAATGAGTTCATTAAGAGTCACATATTTTCGTCCTCGAATGATTCTACTGTTTATTAGCATGTTTGTTCTTATTTTTAATAACAAAGATAAAATAACAAAAATAACTATATTATGATTAATATAGTAATTATTATTAATAAAAGAATTGGAGGAAAAGATGCAAAAGATGCAAAAGACCCTCTGAATCGTAATCAAATTCAAAGAGTACAAATACAAAGAGAGCGATCATAAAATAAAGCAAGAGAAAAATAAAATAAAATAACTGCATCTAATACGAATCAATATTCCTCACAAAGCAGCAAAGGCCTCATCAAACAAATATGTCTTAAATATTTTTATAGAGGCATTTCCATAAATAAAACACTGCATTTTAAAATTCACTGTGGACATAAGTAGTACTTGATGCCTGGTTCGGACACTGTTATACAAATGTTCTGTTGAGAAAGGTACAGTTCATGCTCAAATATGAACGGTTGTGTATGTGTGTGTAGGCGAGAATATCTTCTCTTTGAAGCCACTACCACCTGCTGCGTTCACCAATCCAAGCCTGTGCACTCTGAACTGAGACCAATCTGCCATTTACCCATCTAGTTCGAACCCAAAGAGTATATTACCAGTGCAGTATTTACAGAGACCTCTCAAAGGTTCAGACCACACAGCTGTGTAAGGGACCCCTGCAGGACGGGTCATCAGGCCATATGGTCACAAGGTCAGTTTACCCTTAATAGACGTCCAGTCAGCAACTCAACATCTAAAACACAGCACCAGTATCAGCTATATGAAAGGCAACCAGCTACTTTTTCACTAATGACTTTCTATGAGTTTTCCATGACCTTATAATTGTTTGTGATTACTGAATTTTTATAGAATCTGGAAGACGATGAACAGCGGATTTACATTTGAAAGTCAGGAATCAAATATTTGATTTAATCTAGTAAATCTATGAAGTAAATTAATAGATTATTATTTAATCAGATGGATAAATGCAATTGTTTATAATTA
>NW_015537940.1:634188-636501 GCF_001515605.1 Sinocyclocheilus anshuiensis | reverse complement strand
TATATATATAAAAAAAATTTCATAAAGACATCACTCATTACCATGAATTTGTACTTATTCTTTTACCAATGTATCAGTTCTGTGATCTGGAATATGTGAGTACAGACATAAACCTAATTTCAACTCAAATCTTAATGGCTTCAGATTGCTCCTGTCTGATCTCTCTCATAACAAGATGCCAGCTGGTGTCCCTTCCTTTAATCTGATTAATTGGAAACTATATGGGGTGGCACCTGGTCAAGAGTGTGTATGTGTGTGTGTGGACTATCGATGTACTAACAAGGAATTCCAATCACATGCTGAATGATGACAGATTCCTCTGGTTTTCCAATGGGATAATCCCACATGTAATCCTAATCTCAATCTCCAACCCTTAATCTCAAACCCAGACCTGATTAAAAGATCAAACGTGGCTCAGAAACCATTCTAATTAAGGCTCCCATCACCACTGCATCCCATATCAATTTAATGTATATTAATATTTTGCATCTCTTCTACGATCAGCTAATTATCTAGACTCATAACACATTTTAGCAGAGCTACAGAGAGAACCTTCAACCACATTCATCTTTAGTTCCACATCAAAAAAATAATGAAACTTGAAACAGTGCATCACCGAAGGTTAAATATGCACAAGCAGAAATGAAATTCTACAATCAAGATTTACTGAAAAACCAATTTTCTCACCCAAAGCTATTGTAAGGCTTGAAATATGAAGCATGAGTCATATTCACTAATTCATGGTGTTCTTTTTTCCTTTTTGACAGCTTGACAGGTGAGCAAATGATGACAGAATTTTCATTTTTGGGTGAATTGTCCCTTTAAGCGTTAAGGTTTGATGCTCTACTAAAGTTCCTGAGCTACAAACAGAGGAACAGTGTATGTTAATGTGTTTGTGTGTGTCTGCATAGAATAGACAGAGTGTGTGTGTTTAACGCCCTTGCTTTGGTGTCATTAAGCATGTGTGTGTGTGTGTGTGTGTGATAAATGCACTCCGCTTGTCAGATATGAGATTCTCATTAGTCTGAGCAAGAGGCAGTGAGAGGCCATTACTCTTCTGCCTCACTGACGTATGTGTGCGCATGTTTTCAGCAGCGTATGGTGGTCTTCTGAAACGAGAAGGCAAAATGTGCTCTCTGTCTTTGTTTTTTTTAGTCAAACATAAATTCATCTGGAAAACCCTTACACTTGTCAAGAAGCAACCAATACAGTATTTTTTTTTATTATTTACATACTGTTTATTAGAACCAAGTCACTTAGAAATGGATGCATTATTATTATTATTATTATTATTATTATTATTTTGCATTAAGCTACAATAATTTAATAACAAGCATATTTAGAATTTGAATTGAATTGGCCACACTCAAGAGGAAGCTCAATTGAAATTTGAATTGCAATGACAGGAAAAGGAATTGGATAACAAATCAAAGAAATTCAACAGGTAATGGCATTCTGGGAAATTCAGGTCCATAGATCTGTAAGGACTGCATAACATTTTAGATTAGGGAACACTATTCACTTTTTAACTATAGTTGCTCGTTAGCATGCATATTACTAGCATATTTGATGTTTATTAGATTTATAAAGCACATATTAATGCATAACTATATTCTAGATTCCTTAACCCTACCCAATACCTAAACAGAACTACTACAACAACTGCCTTACTTACTGTCAATAAGCAGCAAATTAGGAGTTTATTGAAGGAAATATAAATAGTGAATGTGTTCCTTAATCTAAAGTGTGATCAATATTTTTTTTTCTCTAAAAAGTCATTCTTGACAAACTTTCATTTGTTTTGTTAAAATTACACTTGTTTAGGTTATACAAGTTAGTATGAAATTTATGGATTTATATGAATATATGAATTGAGAAGGGTTTTTTACCATTTACAACCCAATTCCCAAATGCAAGTAGAATTGAAATGAACCGAAATGTTAAAAAAAAAGTATAACAAATTTTAGCAGACAAAGAATAATTTGTCAAGAAGTTTGATAGATTATAGTCCCAATATAATAACAGACAGAATGACATTATGTTAGACAGAATGATAAAATTATTAGTAGATAGAACAATATATGGAAAGATAGAACCACAGATAGATAGATAGATATATAGATAGATAGATAGATTTGTGGACCAAGGTGGAAGAATGGGTAATTTCTGATGACTTCTTTCCCCTCTTCCAATTTAATTAAAATGAACACTCATGAACTGAAATGGAGCCAATTCTGCACAACCCTATTGTGTTAGACAGGGAGTGGGGGCGGGGGGGAGAGAGAGAGAGAGAGAGAGAGAGAGAGAGAGAGA
>NW_015537940.1:627333-634088 GCF_001515605.1 Sinocyclocheilus anshuiensis | reverse complement strand
AGAGGGAGAGGGGGCGGGGGGGAGAGAGAGAGAGAGAGAGAGAGAGAGAGAGAGAGAGAGAGAGCAAGACAGGGCACAATCTACTAGAGTGCAGAATCCCTCTGAATAGAGTCATCCAAATTGAATCAATATAAAGGCAGCGAGGCAGCGTCTGGTCACGACTGGGGTTTTAGTAGTGGCACCAGAAGTCATATACACACACACACACACACACACACACATGCACATACACACACACTGGCTGTCTAAACACCACCAGCAATTTTAAGACATCTCGATTCATAATGGCTTAGACTGCCACCATATCGCTGTAACACGAAACTTACCGCAGACACATAGAAACTCAGCATTAGTCTAACACAGATACAAGCCCGTATCCCACAACCACCAACATCATTTACGGCCCTCAGATACGGCTCTCCCCAGAGGGAGCTCGGATCCATCGGCTCTCACGCTACATGCAACAAAGAGCTTATTTCCAATGAGAACAGAGGACGAAATATGCTTTGAAATTGCAGTGAGTGGAGACACAAGCCTGGAATTGGAATATTATGAAACATGAAGAAGAGGGGGGGGCGGGGGGTGGGTGCACGGGGACACCAAACAATATGAGCAACGAATCAATGAGAAGGAATAAATAGACAGTACAAGAAACAGAGAATGGGCTAGCATGGTGCTGTGGTTAGACATAGAGGCTATTTAAGGCCCGGCTGATATTTCTCAATCCTCCGCTGTTGAGCCAAGAGCAGACTGTTATGAGACACCAAGACATTTCCCAGACTCTCAGGTGTGATATGATATATGGATATTTCTGCCAGTAAATATTGTACAGGCTGGAGGTTATATATTTTTCAATGAGGACAAATCAAGCAGTTCAGATGGTCTCGGCGAGTCCCATGGATGTGGTCCTCTGTGTCCAGAGCTAATTATATAGCAAGAAGGAGGGTATCGGAGCACATTCAGACCTTGAGAAACACTCAGATCTCCAGAGTGCCTGTCCTATCAACAGATCAAAGACTCGAGTCTTCCACAACACCCCCTCGGGCGACGAGGGACCAGTGGATGAAATGAAACGGGCCGGTTGAGAGCGCTATGAGGGCAGTGTATGTTATGTATTCTTCTGTGGCACACTGTAAAGCCAATTTTCTCATTAAAATGTTAGATGTGCAACAGTGTTACTTGGGGGTGTTCTCGACAGTACTAAGTGAAGTGCAGGGGCCGCAAAGAAGTGCTATAGAATTCAACACTTTCAAACTTTCTCTGTTGTTATTGTTCTTTGCCATTCTCAGTGTTAATTAGGGACGAAGCAATTAGTTGTGATTATCGGCAATGAACAATAGCTGGCAAATATTTTAACCGTCAAATAGACGATTTCATCTGACCTAACGCAAGATGATTTTAAACTCAAACAATGCATTTTAACAAATGGAGGGCTGTGATCCAAGAGCCTGATGCAGTCAGATACAGTCCAGACATACTCCAATGAAAACATCACAGCCTAAATGATGTAAATATAGCAAAGTGTGGGGAAAAATACATACTGAAAGTGTTGTCATATGCACTACATGTACAACTTGCATGTTAGAAAGGAAACACCCCAAGTGTTTACCCCTTTCATCTCTAATGCAGCTGGGTAAATATTTATATTTAGATATTTTTAATGTAGTAGGTATACAATATTTAGTAGATATTTTTTAATGGAAGGAAAAATTTCTAATTTTGGTCAAATAAATAAGATAACAAAAACATGGAATATTTTTATTTGGATATTTTCATTGACACTGCTATTTTCATTAAAGTGCCCATATCATGCCATTTTTACGGTTCCTAATATTGTTTTGGGAGTCTCTTTGGAGTCTCCTACAATAGGATTACATGCATGCAAGGTCAAAAAACGCTTTCGTTTTCTCAAAATATGCATTTAATATCACCTCATTTTCCAGCAATTCTCAAACGATTAGTTCGAAGCAGTTCTAAGATTCAGTCTCTCTAAACCCCTCGTTTCCGTGAGCCTGCTCTGCTCTGATTGGTCAGATGGCCTAGTCTGTTGTGATTGGTTTACCGCGTACAGCACATGTCGGAAATGATACGCCTATTTCAATAGTTCTGTATTTTGAAGCGTTTCAGCTGCTCAGAGTCGATTCTTTATTTTGGGAGACAATAACTTTATTTATAGTGCACTTTCAGCTTTACAACTTTGCAGATTGTTTACATTCACATGCAGCTACATTACACAGTGCATGAAAGGCAAAACAGAATTTGGTAAAGATAAAACTGTAAAACTCAATTAATTAATTAAGACAGGCTTTTAATTTAATTTAACCATTCTAATAATGTGTTTTATGGATTCTTGTCTGTGAAATGCGCCACTTCCAGTATTTTGCTGGTTAGTCGACGCGAGCAAAATAAAGTTGAGGATTTTAAAAAATCGAATAGTCGAATAAAATTCGACAAATCGCGACAGCCCTACTAAAAACACAAGGCTAAATCTGAAATGTCAATTAACAGCTGTTAAATTCATTCCCAAATATTTAATTAATAATTAGATCATCTGATTATCAAAAAATTAATTAGTAGCACTGCTAGTGTTGATCAGTATAATCAAAGAAGCTTAGCTGTATCTCTTCAAAGTACACCACCTTCCAAAGTTCAATAAAAGGTTGTGCATGAAGCACCCAGAGGTCTAGTTATGCCCTAAATAGAATTAATTAATCTCCTGCCAATTATTTTGGACCCAGGGCCAAGTCTAAAAGTATGCTCTATATTTTATTCTGCTAATCTGTGGAAACAGTTCAGCTCAATCAGATATCCAGCCCACAACAGAGGCCTGATTGACACTATATAAGAAAAAAAACCCTCTTCTTTTGGTGTGAAATGTGAATAATGCAAATGCCCCGGGCCACATTTATCTACGGTCCAGGTCAAGGGAGTCGAGCGTTATTAAAGCAGTACTGTGACTGAAGTAGAATGTCAATGGACGTGTTGCAAGTTACCTGCTGCAAGATTTAACAACACATTAAACAGAGGGTGTCCATGCTTCGAATCACTCACACACACACCGACCCCATGCATAGTATAATGTGACCCACGGGGCATAAATGCAGTGAGTCTGTGAGCAGCAGAGCAATGAAGGGCCTGTCTGCCAGTTTGATGGCCAGTCTAGCTGCACAGACACTGTTCGATAGAAGCTTTCATTTGGATTTCTGAATCGCCCTGACAGGGAAACCACTGGTGAAAGAATGTCAGCAAGGGCCAGACAGCGAGTGTGCATCAATGTGTGCGGATGAATGCGATTGCGATTGCTCTCACGTGTTGTGCGATTGAAAAAAGGCCGACAGAGAAGAGATAAGGAGAGGGCAAGAGGTAAGAGTGATTCACTGTGTCTCTATCGTACAATTATCAGATGAGAGGGTGTGAATGTCTCACACTCAGGCCAAAACCCTTTGCGAATAAAAAGCACTTCTCCATGTCTAATATGCACATTAATCACGAGCTTCTGTTGCTCTTCTGAGTCCTTTGTTAACACTTTACACTGTGTTAACAAAGGGGCTTCAAAATCATTCTGTTTTCGAGCAGACTAACAGGACGGTGGACTTGAAAAACACTTTAAAATGATAAATGATTGATTAGTTACATGACGGTAAATGAATAATGGATCACTCTGTGGTGATTCATACACCTTATATAATATATCTCACTAGCTGAACATGAAGCATTTCGGCTTTCTTACGTGCACTCGCACCCACACCTCTCACCACAGCTCAATCTGCAGTATCACAGCTGCCATCTAACCATCTGCAGGCATCGGAAATGGCATCTCACTCCGCTTCCACAGCATTTGTCGGAGACCGGGAGGAGTTGAGAATCATCGCATCCCTGGGAGGAGAGGAGGAGGAGAGGGACATCCAGCTAAATGCATTTATCTGCTGTTGGCAGCTTTTCAAGCCCACAGCTGAGGCGAGATCAGACAAGAGCGAGTGTTAGCGATCCCTTTGTGGGCCGATACGTGGGTCAATCCTGTTATGCAGTACACTGTCATTTTCCCATCTGATACGCTACCATTCAAAAGTTTGAGGTCGGTAAGATTTTTTTAATGTTTTTGAGTCTCTTTGCAAGGCTGTATTTATTTGTTCATATACATCAAAACGGTAATAGTGTAAATTAAAATAATAATTATTATTAATATATAAGTTCTTTTAAAATGTACTTTAGTCATGTGATGGCAAATTAAGCCACATTACTTCTGTGTCAAATGAGCGTTCAAAATCTTTCTGATTCAGTGATCAAGACAGATTTCTTATTATCAGTCTTGAAAACAATTGAGCTGCTTAATATTTTTGTGGAAACCTGATACGTATGAGCTTGACCAGCTACAAACTACTCGTAAATTAAAGTAGTTAAGCTACATTCAAGCTACCCTTCTGAAAAATTAGCTAGCTACATTGAAACCACTTTAATTGTTTTTTTTTGCAATTAACATGACAAATAACTAAAATATTTGGGGTTTAAAACAACATACTGTAATGTAATCATGATTTCAAAGAGTAAGGTGAATTCAGGTTGATTGGGACACTTTTCCAAGCCATTTCAATGACAAAAAGTGTCCCAAACATTTGATTTAGTAAACTATTGGATACACACAATAATAAAATACTGTATAGTTAAATAGTTATTTTAGTTATAATAGTATATTGCTACAAACATAACATCAATGCAAGAACAAAATGCAACTTAAACTGGATACGGAGGAGTCATAAAATAAGCAGGTTAAACTCAAACAGCACATGCGGTATTTACTGACTGTGAATCGAGACGTCAATCATCAGCTGCGGTTGAGGAAGCTACTCTGAAACTGTAGCTTGACCAGCTACAAGCTACTCGTAAATTAAAGTAGTTAAGCTACATTCAAGCTACCCTTCTGAAAAATTAGCTAGCTACATTGAAACCACTTTAATTGTTTTTTTTTGCAATTAACATGACAAATAACTAAAATATTTGGGGTTTAAAACAACATACTGTAATGTAATCATGATTTCAAAGAGTAAGGTGAATTCAGGTTGATTGGGACACTTTTCCAAGCCATTTCAATGACAAAAAGTGTCCCAAACATTTGATTTAGTAAACTATTGGATACACACAATAATAAAATACTGTATAGTTAAATAGTTATTTTAGTTATAATAGTATATTGCTACAAACATAACATCAATGCAAGAACAAAATGCAACTTAAACTGGATACGGAGGAGTCATAAAATAAGCAGGTTGAACTCACAGCTCATGCGGTATTTACTGACTGTGAATGGAGACGTCAATCATCAGCTGCGATCGTGAACACTGCACTTTGCGTGAATCCCGCCGCAACCATCCTTTGCCAAATGATAAGCACACTACTATATCGCGATTTTATTTTCTGTTCGATTAGTGTTCATTACAAAACTGTGGGGGGACATTATATTATGACCATTCATCATTGTAAAATAGACATTTGATCTGGAGTGCAATCAAGAAGAAAAAATAATCAGTTTAAAAAGGCTATTATTCACCTCCTCCTGTATGTGCTTTAAGTCTTCGACGTAGACCGCATTTTAATCTTTGTTTTGTGTAAATTACAGTTGATTCATGTGACATATCCACTCCTGTACATCCTTAGCAATATCATCAGACGATCTCTTGTCGGTGGACAAACTATAAAGCCGCGCGATGCGTGATATCACAACAGATGGCGGTAATGAACAAATTTAGTTTGTGATCTCGTCAGAAGAAGCAGAAGAAGCGCTGCTTCAACGCATTACAGGCTCGTGACTCGTCAGAACGCAAAACGGAATGTAGCGTTTGGTCCCGCTATTTGCTGGAAAAAGTAGTTAATATATATATATATATATATATATATATATATATATTAATTCCCGACCACAAACTTTTGAATCATAGTGTATGTTATGTATATGTGAAACAGGATGTGTGTTATGAAACTTTTTTGCCATATAGAGACGAAGCAAAGGAGGAAGCCAGACAAATCAAGTAGTGAAGCGTTGAAAAATAAGAGGGAACTTGACAGATCAAAGAACAGAGATCAACCAATCAGAGGAGTTCTCCAGGTCTTTAGACATTCTTCCACCTGAAGAGAGTGAGACAGGTTCTGTCTAGGTTTAAGAGTGAGATGGTCCCATCTGAAGCATTTCAGGCAGGCAGTATTATTCTGAGCAATAGGATGAGCAATCTTCTTACAGAGGGGAATTCTGCATCCTTCATGGTGAGGAGACACTAATGATTCATTGTAGGGCTGTTAAAAAAAATGTGAATTTCGAATATTCGTCGAATTTAAAATAAAAATCCACATTCGAATGCCAAAACGTTGCATTCGAATTTTAGGTGTGCGTTAAGGAGGCAGCCTTATCAGTGGCGCACGAGATGCAATGACGATGTAAGTGTCGTTGCATTTTAATGTTTTTCTTAGCCTATCCAGTTGAAGCCACTAGATGCGGCGCAGCTACGTTGTGCATTAAAATATTGCGGGGAAAAATAACATCAATGCGGAGATGATGTTGTTTACGTCAAAACCGAAACCAAACCGTTCACACAGAATGCATATTTATCACATTTTCTAGAGGGACGTCTATCACCGTTGCACTCACATCTCTGCACAAGAGAGAAGCATGTTTAGAAAGCAATGTAAAATTAATGTAAGTTCAACTTATAAAAAACATGTCCCACACCAGTAGTTTTTCCCCATCCCACTGCATCTCATGTTTT
>NW_015537940.1:611610-626365 GCF_001515605.1 Sinocyclocheilus anshuiensis | reverse complement strand
ATATATATATATATATATATATATATATATATATATTAATTCCCGACCACAAACTTTTGAATCATAGTGTATGTTATGTATATGTGAAACAGGATGTGTGTTATGAAACTTTTTTGCCATATAGAGACGAAGCAAAGGAGGAAGCCAGACAAATCAAGTAGTGAAGCGTTGAAAAATAAGAGGGAACTTGACAGATCAAAGAACAGAGATCAACCAATCAGAGGAGTTCTCCAGGTCTTTAGACATTCTTCCACCTGAAGAGAGTGAGACAGGTTCTGTCTAGGTTTAAGAGTGAGATGGTCCCATCTGAAGCATTTCAGGCAGGCAGTATTATTCTGAGCAATAGGATGAGCAATCTTCTTACAGAGGGGAATTCTGCATCCTTCATGGTGAGGAGACACTAATGATTCATTGTAGGGCTGTTAAAAAAAATGTGAATTTCGAATATTCGTCGAATTTAAAATAAAAATCCACATTTTAGGTGTGCGTTAAGGAGGCAGCCTTATCAGTGGCGCACGAGATGCAATGACGATGTAGTCTAAGTGTCATTGCATTTTAATGTTTTTGTTAACCATGTAAAATTAATGCAAGTTCAGCTTTGAAAAAAACATATCTCGAGACTTTATGGCGGGCTTTTTCCCCATCCCACTGCAACTCGTGTTTTTAAATGAAAAATATACTCTGTGATTGGCTTTCGGCCCTTTGTATTAAACGTTGCATACATGATGCTGTTTTGTTTCTAGTTGTTTAAGCAACTTAATTATAATTGGTTTATAAACATTATTTTAAACATTATGCACTTTTTTCACAGATAGTCGTGCATTTCATTCTTTGAATAAACGTGCATTAGTAATATTTTGCTCGATGCGCCCTCTTGTGGCCCCACGAGAGAAGCCAAAAGCTTTTCTTCACCCTAACTGAAATTATGCATTTTAAATTAGAATATAATTCAAATTTTGATAATATTTAAGTAAAAAATTCGAATTTAGTTTTTCAGCCATTTTGACAGCCCTAATTCATTGAGGGTTGTGGACATTTAAAGCAGAAGAGTTCGCTCAATGACAGAACCCTGCACTCGGCAGCTCTTGAGAAACATCCAAGCAGAGTTACCGCACATACGTATATCCAGGCAGGATTAAAGTTGAAAACAGATTCAGTGTTTATTTTTCTGCTAGATTCACGTTGATTCACACATCGACGCACCAAACGGCTTGTCTCTTTCTCTATGGCGGTTGTGAGAGACATCCAGGACTGACAGACCTGATCCTAGATCAGCAGTGGGTGAATCCCGACGGATGCGTCACATCAGAAGATCAATATACCACTTAATGCTGCACTGTTGCTGAATAACAATGGGCCGTGAGAAAGCTTTTCACTCACCACCTCCCAGCAGATACCAGCTACAGCCCATAATTACTTAAGCAGACGGTTATGGGTGCTACATGTCTGGAATGATATTGCAGTAAGGTCGCAGAGAGCTTTCGATGGTATCTCAGTCAGGTCTTAGGAAGGATTTTGCAAGCATGCTGCAAGGTCTGCTGGAAAATAAATGAATCTTATTAAATTGAAACATGCTCAATATTATTTAGCCGGAGAACTACCAAGCTTCTCACAGGAACATCTACATTCATCAGCAGGATTCAGGTGAGTCATGTGGTTGCTCTAGGGGGCATTTAATTGATCCAAAGTAACAGGAAAGACTTTTACACTGTATTTCAAATAAATGCTGTTTTTTTTTTACGTTCTATTCATCAAAGGAAGAAAAAAAAACATATCACAGTTCCACAACATTACAAGGCAGCACAATTGCTTACAATATTGATAATAGTAATTTGTTCTTGAGCACCAAATTAGCATATTAGAATAATATCCGAAGGGTCATATGACACTGAAGGCTGGAGTAATGACTGCTGAAAATTCAGCTTTGCCATTTGAGTCGGGCTTAACTGAGTGTGAAACTATCACTCTTGAATTCAGGGTTCCGTGTTGTTTGTTTGTTTGTTTGTTTTGCGCAGTTTATTCTTTGTAAGTTTTTTGAATGTGAGAAAGAAAAAAATAAATATCCTGTAAAAATGTTTGCGAAATTATATGGTAAACATTTTAAAATATATTACAATAGAAAACAGCTATTTAAATTGTAGATATATTTCACAATATTTCTCAATATTTCACAAACATTTTTACAGGATATTTATTTTTTTCTTTCTCACATTCAAAAAACTTACAAAGAATAAACTGCGCAAAACAAACAAACAAACAAACAACACTAATACTGATAATAGAAATTTCTAAGACTTTTTTCAATGATTTAAAGATTTAATGACTTTTTGTTTAAAGTCCTGGAAATAACAATTCTAAAATTTCTTGACATTTCAAGGTTTTCCATGACTTTGAATTCAAGAGTGATAGTTTCACACTCAGTTAAGCCCGACTCACACTGTGCGATTTTGGCCACAATTTGGTCGTCTGAGACAAATTTTGAAAATCCTAAAAGATTCCTATAATCCTAGGCTAAAATCTGTAGTCTTTGATCGTTAGTTTGACATGTTCACCGACAGCTGATTAATGGCCGTTGCGATCAAATTTTACCTCCAACGAACTTCTGGCAATGTCAGAAGATTTGGCGCACAGTCCTGCAGTGTGACATCTCCTACGACGAACGTCAAACTGTCTTCATTTTCAAGACAAGCCATGATCAGAATTAATGCTAGAGATTTCTTCTAACCGCATAAACTCCGGTGCTCTCGTCCTCCGCTCACGGAATTCATATGATTTGTTGCCTTTGCTATGATAAACACTGGTTGCGCTGCTGTTTTCATGTGGATGTGTAGTACTGCTTGCATTATTCTGCATAAATACGCCGGTATTGCCGCCATTCATATACTTTTAATGATAGCCAACATTACAGCCCCGTGTGCAATGCAGCTCGCAGTCACTGAACGTGTATGGGTTGATAAGGTAAAACTCCGGACAAGTTTTCTTGCGAGCACCCGTTTTTAATGTGTCTTGACCATAGACTGTATAAAAACATGAACATAGTGTCCGTGACGTCACCCATAGGTTTCCGAAGTGCGTTTTTGAAGCTCAAAGTGGGCGGAGCCGGCCGTCGCCATCTTGGCAGCGTGTCACCACACGTCACTCGGGTAATCGAAAATGGGCAAAGAGGCGGGAGCTGGTTGCTGAAACCATGCCCACCTAGCTCGACGGCGGTGACAGCAGCGGCAATCCACCTGTCACTCAAGTGGCCACGCCCTTAATTATGCAGAACTTTAAGGCTTAATATAATTTAAACGGATGACCGGTGACAGCAACGGCAATTCACCTGTCACTCAAGTGGCCACGCCCTTAATTATGCAGAACTTTAAGGCTTAATATAATTTAAACGGATGAGTTATAAAAAAATTCACCCCCCCTCACAGTTGTCATGAAGGGCAAAATTAGCGTTATAGACCAAAATAATTTTTTGAACCAGGCTGTAAACATGTTTTTTTCTGCTATAAAATTTGGGCATTTTAACATGGGGAATCTATGGGATTGACTCCCTTTTGCAGCCAGCCTCTAGCGGCCAGCTGACGTATTGCAGTTTAAGTCACTTCCGTGTTGGCTTCACAAGAGAGAGCGGGAGGTTGGCGCTTGGTCTTGACTGTCATATAAAGGACATATAAAGCATCTACTAAAGAAAACATTTAACAACTCACGATAAATCTAACAGCTTTGATCAGGAAAATGCTGTTTATCTTATGCTTCTCTATAGCCGCTTTTCCACCGAAATTACCTGGAACAATTTGTCCCAGGAACTTTTTTCCCCCCAGACCTGTTGCTGTCTGCGTTTCCATTATGGTCTAAAGCAGTGTTTCCCAACCGGGGTGCCGCGGCATCGAGAGCAGGAGTGCCATGTAAAAAATCCTTTTTTAATATTTTTAAATTGCTAAAATGTTCAAAAAAGCATCTATTATATAATATCCATTTCTGATGTCGCAAATAATTAGAGATGCACCGAAATTTCGGCTGCCGAAAATGAGTTCAGCGCTCAGGTTTCACTGTAATTAAATAATGTTTACATATGTATAAAAGCCTACATTAAAATCTGTCATATAAATTGGTCTCTTCATTAGAAATTAGCCTACTGATTGCCACCATTGATGGACAAAAAAATTTAATAATGTTAAAAATATCAGTATGACAGTATATTCTGCAGTTCTTCCCTGCTGTACCGAATATATTTTTCAAAGTATCATATCGAAGTTAGAAATTCAAGTATTGTGACAAAATAAATTTTGTAGGGTGCCACAAGTTTGTTAAAATTTCCAAAGGGTGCCGCGACTAAAAAAAGGTTGGGAAACACTGGTCTAAAGTACCGTGAAGAATAGGCAAATAGTCTGGTGACGTAGGTCTGCGCGCGTTTCTCAATACCAAGTACGCAAACATTTTTTTTTTGCATCCTCGGTAGGTCGGACTTTGTGAGTTCGACTCGGGAGTGTGAACTCCCGTGGACGGGACGACGCAAGTCTGGTAATTCTGCAAACAGCAGCATACTTGATAACGTCAGTCAGCTCGCCTTGGCTACTGCAATTTTCCTCACTTAAATATGATATCAAACACCACTGCCTCCTTTCGTTTTCATTTAAACATATTAATAGCCGCAGAAATGTAGCCTAGTTCAGGGAATGTATATAGCCTACATTACAAAGAAACTAAATATTATATCAAACAGTATTGCCTCTTTTTATTTTCATCTTAACATATTAATAGATTAATAGAATAAAGACCAAAGATTACCTGTTAGATTTACCCAAAACGAAATATATCTCATGTTTAACCACTACAGAGACATCAGAGCCAGCGGCAGATTCCAGAAGATCTGGCCGACATGAGGCGCTCCCTCCTCGGGTTTATGAGCGCTGAACGACCGCGGAAACATGAGCACTGAGCGCCCGCTGATCGCGTGGAGCTCACGTCACCGAAATCGGCAAAGCACATTTTCAAGTAGGCGCTCTCTTTATAAATAAACAGCAGATTTTTGTTTTAAACAACTGCATTCTGGCCTGAAATACTTTTAAAACTACATTTCATGACACAATAACAGTAATATTTTGAAAATTATCCGAATAAATGGTGGCTGAAATACAATGCTGAGTGAACTCAACCAATCAGCATGCTCAGCGCCCAAGTCCCGCCCCCTAAAGTTCCAGATCTTTGAAAAAGTACTACCTCGCTGCAGGGACTTTCTGAGGGGCAATTTTTTACCCGGAACTTTATTTAGATCCTGGTTCCTGCGGTGGAAACACACAGAGTACCGGCCCAAAGTCCCTAGTTCCTGGGTAAAGTTCCTGCGGTGGAAACGGGGCTTATGTTTTTACTAGAACTCCATATTATTCCTCACATTAATCCACCAAAGAGAAAATTGAATCTTCATTTGTGATTAATCTAAATGTAACCAATTTGTTAATCAAATTGAATATGGCATTTACTTTGACTAAAGTCTATAGCTGTATCAAATCCAACATCTTTTAAAATCTTTTATAAGCTCAGTTACTAACTTCACTCTCAGCCAGTGTGGATTTGCACAGTACGGTCTATATTATTATATTTTAAGTCTGCATTATAAAATGCACTGTGTCAAAGTGACTGAGTATAATCCAGTGGTTGCCCATCACTAGTTGTTGTGACAAGACAGGAGGAGGAGCAGAAATGTGGATTACAAAAGTACGGCAAATATCTATTGAGACGCTCAACACTCCCCCTCTGTCCTATTGACAACCGAAAATGGCTTTGCCAACCTGACTGACAACTTTGTCTACCTGACAGAAAGCATAAAGCAGAGGCACAGAGATTAGACCAATAGAGCTGTGGAGATTACACTCTCCCATTATTGTACATCATATCAGATTGTGTGTGTGTGTGTGTGTGTGTGTGTGTGTGTGTGTGTGAGTTGTTTGGGTATCTATTAGGATTACAGAAGCAAGACGTGTGTGACTCTGGAGGATATAATTCTGTCAAGAGTCAGAGTTCTGCTACAGGGTCACCCCTCCTTGGAGCCATCTGCATCCTCCTGCCTGTTAGTCTCAGGGCACTGAAGCTCAGAACTCAAACAGGCCCCGGGCGACGAACGCACACGCATAAATACACCAAAAAATAACTAGACGCTGGTGGTTAGGAACCAGGAAGTGATTCCTGGGTGCCAATCTGCTGGTGAAAATGGAAATTTAACCCCAAGCTTTTCCTGCGCAGCCAAGTGCTACCCTGTCGGAGTGTAGAGGAACCAATCAGATGATTAGGTTTGTGTAGCCGACATAGAGTTTGCTTGAATCCTACTGTATGTACCAGAGCATAGTATGCAGTAGGGCTGCACGATAAATCGCATGCGATAGTTAATGCTGCTCAATGTGAAAGCCCGCAGGTGATGGAGATTTACCGCTGATTACAGAACCGGCTTTACTGATAAGATGTGCATTAAATATCGCATGCGATTTATCGTGCAGCCCTAGTATGCAGGGATGGTTCACAGAATATTCATTTTTGGGTGAACTATCCCTATAAGTAAATGTTAAATCTCAAATTATTCCAGTTATGCATTATCACTCCAAGCCAAATATTTATAACAGGGTTTTTCAGTCATAGAAAACAAGAGAGAATATTTGACTTTAAATGGCATACAGACTGTCCAATCAATGTATTCAAGCCTAAAGTGCTGTTCCAGATGACTGCTCTGAAATTTCCTATTCGCTGGGTGAGATTTTTCTATCCATTGTAGCCCCGTTGTGGTGGAGAGTGAGAGTATTAGACGGCCAGAGTCATGAAGTCAGAAGGCCAAAGAGTCAGAGAATCTGCTCTCTTTTCCTCACAGCAAAAAAAAAAAGGCACACTTCTCACATAGCAGAAAATCACACTTACTGTATGTTTGAATGTGTGGTGCCAGATATGAAGAGGAGTGAAAGAGATTCATCTCTTAGGCCCCATTCACACCTGATTTTAACATCCATCTCTAGTGTGCAGCTCTAAATAGAGGGGTCCAACGCATCTTGCGCAATCGGTTCACTGAACACATTTGGAGGAGTTCGCCAACACATGTGGTCATGTATATATAGTGTAAACGCTAATGCATCCTGTCAGCGAAATACCACCCACTCATGTAACATGTAATCATTGCAAGACATGTTGGAGGATTTTACATTCTCTGCCAACAGGTTTCAGCTTTAAAGTCAACATGAAACAAATAAATTCAGCAAATTCACAAACCCATTTGACTTCTGTAATGTGACGTATTTACGAGATATTCAATGAGAAACATCAGGTAGGATCTGATTTTACCAATCTGTAATTGATTGGATTATTAAAAGGGGGTTTTCCATACCGAAATTGAGCCAGAAAGCAATTGTGGATGACCACTTTCCTCCTACACTACTTCCGGTACCCATTGGTTGAAAATGCTAGTGGCCTTGATGACGTCAGCATAAAGTTACTCTAGTGGCAGAGAAAATGATTATATTTTGATTAAGGACTATAAAAACAAACATTTTTGCCTTTGAATAACATGTCAAATGAATTATATACAAAATGCCCAGGAATTTAAAGTAAAGAGGGTTTTGATTTCATGTTGACTTCAAAATAATATAACCTTCTTTTTGCATATACTTAAAGTATGCATGCACAAGAATTTGATTAAACTAAACTACATAAAACCCGTCTCTTTCTCATTTCACTTTGGGATTCCCATCAGAGCACAAAAAACATCTACATTTTTAAGCTTTCACAAAGTTGGTATGGGCCTTTCCATTGGCACACTTCCAGACCTGCAGGGCTCAGCTCTATACCAGGTCATCCACAACACACTGAGAACCTTCGGGATAAACAGTGTGATGCAATTTGACTGAATACCGCTCCGAGTGATTCTCTGTGGCCATCAATGACCTTTGGATGAAAATGTGGTTTCCAGGACAAAAGGGAAGAATAGAGAGAAATCTAGAATGAGAGTGCTTACACTGTTGTTTCTGCTCAGAGGTCAGCAGCAGGGAAGTGAAAGACAGAACGAGTAAATGAACAATGGTGCGGCTCAAATGATGTGAGGGCATGTCAGTTTTAGTCAGAGCCAAGTGTTTAACCAGAAAAAACAAAGGTCGTTTCATTGCACGCCAAACACCCATTATACGTTTCTTTACGGGGTGGGTGGTATGACCCACTATGCTATGAAGAAGAGTGGAATGATGGGAGATGTCGTTTTTACCATCCAGAGATGTCCGAATCATGTTCACGGATGTAATTAATAAATTTTTTTTTTATTACCTGAATTTTCCATAGTTATTCGAACAGTGAATAAATTATACAGAGAAAGCAAGCAAAGAACATTTACGTTGTCAAGGAACAGTATGACTGACTTAAGTCTAGTGTGAGTTTAAGCACTCTCAAAAAACTCCCCTTATAATCAAAGCTGTCTATACACTGTTTGATGAATGAATCTCCTACTTACATCATACGCACATCTGCACTTTGTTGTTTATGATGAGGGAATTCGCAAGAGAGCAGAATTCAGTCAGCGAGCGTGCGCACTGAACAACAAAACTCCGGTGTTTCAGCGATGACTCATCTGAACGCCTCTGATTGGCTGTCGCATTCATAAGCTCAACAGACTCGTGTGTGATTGGTTATAATGCGCAACACTGTAAAAACGTGGAAAAAGAATCATGGTGCAACATTAAGCAGATCTAAATTTAAGGCTGCAGTCAACACTTTTCATTTCATTTTCATTTTATTCGTGACAGCCGTAATGGATTTAATTTAACTGCACAGGAGCATTTTTGTCCATGTGTGTTGCATAGTTTCTAAAAGCGGAAACGGATAGCGCAGATATTACATCTTTGATAGGCGACAATGAACCAGGACGAGCCATTATTTAAAATTAAAATTTATTTTACAAAGGATTTACAAATCCTTGGGAACTTTTGGGATAACGTAAGTACACAACTGCATGAAATATATCACACTGTGCAAGTGGTTTTTGGATATTTTATTATGAAAATCTTACATATTGTGCCTACAAAATCTTACAAAATGTTCCTATTTATACTGTGATGTAAACGGCATAGCAGAATCTCTACCAGTTGCTACTGATATACTGTATACTGACGTATCGTCCAACCTTAGTTCCTCTAAAACAATGGGCTAATGTAGTAAACTGGATGAGCGCAGATATCTCTCTGTATCTCAAGTGCCCATCAGTCACGTTTCCTTAACGACGCAATCCGTGAACGCAATCCAACTAGAGTGGGTTGCATCAGATCTGACAGGTCGATCCGCGTCTGTTAATTCTGCTGATCTCAAACTGATGCTGCGTCTCTGTAAACTGCTGCGTCTACAATTGATTTTGTCTGCCATGACGAAGAGAGGAAACACGAACTGGCGTGTCTATGATGACAGGCAGGAAACCTGAATCACTGTAAATAGAGGGAGACTAATTCAAAACTCACTGTTATCCTTTCAGGAGAGGAGCAGTGGTGGAAAAGCTTTGTCTCTCACTGGTGTTCAAGAGGGTAGATGGCAACACGATGGCAAGACCAAAGAGATTCTCACTCGAGATCCTGTGAAAAAGAGAAAAAAAGAAACAGACAAAAGTAACAAATATATTTGGATCTGGCTGTGTTGGAGATTTGTAGACTAATAACTGCTGGTTTGTAGGTGACTCATGTTGGCAGGAAATGTGAACCGGCCGGTGACCCGTGACCGAGGAAGATTCAGAATTCACCACCGCTCAGGAAAAAATCCCTCTAACGCTCTCTCATAAACACACAAGGCATAACTCTAAACAGGACCAGATGTTTCTGCTGGGGAGCTGAACTCCCATCTGTGTGTGGAAAAACGAAAGCAACAGCAACTTTCCATTCATTAACCCGCTTCTGTCAAAAAATGGCAAGAAAATCTCGGCGGCAATTTGTGTTTAATACACAAGACATACTGCAACTCTATGCATTTCTATATGCATCAATCTATTCATTCATTAACCTCATGTGGTGTGGTTCCTTCGATAGAGGAACATTAAATTTTAATAGAGGGGTCTTATACAGCTGTGCAGCACTAAAACAGAAAACGGTACAATTCTGTGAATCACGGATTCAATTAACCGACTGTGGTATTCCATACTCCTGCATCTTTTAAAACCCCTGTTGAGGTTGGGGGGGGCGACTGGCTGGATTTCCCGGAATACATTCGTGCAAGGCTATCACATTCTGACCGCAGTTAACCCTGCGAACCGCTAGTGAGTTATCGCATGTAGCTCAGGCATTTAACCCTCTCACCCTCCTCTTTCCATCACTCACACCCCCCATGTCCCAGCCGGGGGGTTGATCGGTGAGGGAGGGGGGAACAGTCATTGCTCACAAGCCTGAAACTTGTGTCTGAACTCAACCATTTATATTACGCTACAGAGGACAGGAGTAACAAAACAAACCACAGAGAAAGACACACAGATCTCTTTTCCAGAAAATACCAGTGTCATCTGTCTAGTCGTCTAGCAGTATTGGCAAGTAATCAACTTGAATTAGTGACATTGCTAACTTAGCTACTTTTCCAGTAAAGTATTTGTCATTTTTTACATGTATGCCAGGATACAGTACGTTGCGTAAATGTCATCATCAGCATAGCACGCACACAGCTCGATTTTTCTCATCATAGGCAATTAATATTTCTCTCTTCAGGGTAGTTAGCAATTAAACACTGTAGCTAGCTGTTGAGTTAACTTATTAGACAAGCTAATGAACACAAGATAATGTAACAATTTAGCATAAATAAAGCTAATATTGTAAGAGAAAAAAAATCATAATGAGATAAAACGTCGCAATGTGAAATAAGGTTGTATGCAGTCACAATTATGTGAAAAAAAGTCAATAAATAAAAAGAAAATTTAAATTGTGAGATTCAAAATTCAAAATATAGCACAACCTTAAGTGCCTTATTGCTTCTATAACAGTTAAATAATAAAAACACATCTTCATTCATAAAATATTTTAAAAGCTAGAATACGCCTGATATGCAAACATACCCAGTGCTACGGCTAAAAGTTAACATCTACACTGTAAAAACTGATTTTTGAAGTTGTAAAACAAAGATTATTGGAGTAGGTTTTTACAAGAAAATACTATTTCAGTCTTTCTACTTCCAAATGACATGTTTAATTCAAAGTGTTACTTGTCATTTCTTTTTTAAAGTTAGTAATTTCTGAGTGAAAATTTTCTTCAGCAATAGTTTTGAGTGTATGAGTGCAGTGCAGTAATATACATGGCAGCTAAATGAACAGGCATTTAGCATCATAGCTAATATTGAATATTTTAGCATGGCTGTAATAATGTATTGCCCGATTTGTGATGTGAATTACCTGTAGTAATTATGAATGCCTTGTAACTTCCCCAACGCTGATATTTTTCAGCTTCTGCAAAAGCTGAATGAGATTTATACACACACACACACTCACTGTATCCTGTGTTTATGCCTCACACTGTGGAGGGTGAACCATAGTTCATTCTTGTTTGGTCCGGTGGATGTCATTGGCTCTGTGAATGAGCAAATCCATCAAACACAGTTCATTTGAAATGAAGCTAATGTAACTACCCAAGCATGACGTTACACTGCAAAAAAATCAATACGCACTGTGGTTAGAGTGTGTTTCGGTTTGGAAATATGAACTCAAGGATAAAAAAGACAACAATGTAGAAACTCTATGATGCTGGTACGTCCCCTTTTGGCTAAATTACACATTTAATCATGGTATTTGTGTGTGCGCTGTGATTTCTTACTGTGGTCCCAGCATTCCCTATCGCTGACTAACTCGGGGTCAGTGATCTAATGGTCATGACACTATCTGAGCTGTACTGCATCTTGAAAGAATCCAATTCTAACATTACCATCCAAATTCTATTACGCATTTCTCAAGTGTTCTCTCTTTATTGTGACATAGTTGCACCTGTTATATCTTATGC
This sequence comes from Sinocyclocheilus anshuiensis, assembly GCF_001515605.1. Lineage (NCBI taxonomy): Eukaryota > Metazoa > Chordata > Actinopteri > Cypriniformes > Cyprinidae > Sinocyclocheilus > Sinocyclocheilus anshuiensis. The sequence goes on along the minus strand of NW_015537940.1, from coordinate 614,399 downwards.
AAAGGGTGGTCTTAAAGGGACAGTTCACTCAAAAATGAACTAATTGAAAATGAAAATTCTTAGCCTCATGTCATTACAAACCTGATGTCTTCTCCAACACACACACACACACACACACACACACACACACACACTCTAACAAGATCATAAAAATAGTCCATATAAGTTTATATTGGTTTTTAAAAAGACATGAGCGCGAAAACATAAGAGGATTTTATTTTTGGGGAGTAAACTGTCCCTTTAAATCACCATTGGATCTATACTAACCCAGTAAATTGTTTGTTTGCATTTTTGTAATAAATAAATCTCAGCTGAATGTCAGCTGTTTATGTTCTACAATGTGATTAGTGTCCTGAAAGTGGGCTGGTCTACACACAAACAGAGTTGCTGTTGTTGTAAATGCCCTCAGCGAGACACTGCTGACCAGAATTAGGCTTAGGATCAAGATTAGATGTAGAAAGGAATATGTGATCATATTCCATTTAGGAAACATGAGATTTAGAAGCACAGTCTTAATAGGCTAAGATTAGGTTTATGGTTATTAGTAGAGATCTGTATAGGTTTATGATTATTGGTTAGATTTAGGGTTGAGGACATTGAGGATTATGGTTTTGTTTGGAAGGAGTCATCTGCTGGCATTACTCAAGAGGGCTATGTAGATTACATTTTAAAATGTACTGAACTTTTTGAGATTAAACGAGTTTATGTAACCTTGTGTGACGTTTAGAAATGCTTTATTAATTTCTTTATCTTAAAGGAACGGTTTGCACAAAAATTCTACAAAAGTCTAAAGAGTGGACTACAAAAGTCATATGGACTACAAAAATGGTGTTTCTTTTTACCAAAAAGAAATGTCATTGAGGCCAAATTTGATTTTAGAGTTACACAGTGGAAGGGAAGATTTTCAATGAATAACATTACATTTCAGTCCGTTCATTACATAAATAATGATAGATGAACTGCAGTATTTCTTAAAGAGAAAATTGAAAACAAAGGTATGATTACAGTCCAATTATAACACACAAATCCGTAATATGAACCACTTTTTTATTTCACTTTCATTATATGGAAAATATCTGCCATTACATTCTTCAACATTTCCGGGGGTGAATAAATGATGTCAGAATTTTCATCCTTGGGTGAACCATTCCTTAAAATCTAAAACATGCACGCAACCATATCCTACTCTGTACCTGCTGTTTCTTTACTGCTACACACACACACACACAAAAAAATTGTTTTAATTTTTTATTGCAAATCTATGTGCAAGCGTCCTACTTACATTTTTTTTTTCAGTCTTCACTCACCCCATCTCTCTTTCATTCTGCCTCTCTGTTTTGGTGATGAATTGTCCCTGGTCTCCAGGAATGGATCTGTTAATAATTCAGACCAGGCCCTGGCATTGACCATTAGAGCCGAGAGGCAGAACTTTCAGCTGATAGATCACTAATCAGATTAATCGCTGTCTTTGAATGGGAAATGAAACAGAGTGAGGGACCACGCCGTGCATGGTAATATACTGGACCTTCCAGAACACTTCACCAACACACGCTTTCAATTACGGCAAGCAACCACCTACAGCTTGAGAGAACATTGCCCATGATTGAGTATTCAAGCAGCAATCCTAACATTAGCCGAACACAGTAAAAATATTATCCTGATAGATGTGTGTTGCACAAAATGCACTTGAGTAATTTGTGTAGCGACGGATGAGACCAATGCCTTCTCCAGACAAAAACATATACATCACTGTAGTTCAGATATACTAGTTGGAAATCTACAACTAAATTTGATCATCAGTACATTCAAATCCTGTTCCCCAGCTGTAACTTGACTCTAACTGAAGTGTTCTGAAGCTCAAGTATGTATGTATTTTTTCCACCTGAGCTTAGAAATGCAGGTCATTTTATATCAAGGCCATAATATCTCATTTCACCTGTTGATTTGTCTGCAAAATGATCAGATTGTTTCCTGGGTTCATGTACAGATGTTGCCAGTGGTAGCAGCTAATGACAAAGTCAAGAGTTTGGTGGGGTGTTTTGTGTGTCCGACTGAGCTGATGCCAGCTAAGTTACACAAATTAGAGTTCTCCATGGTGTGGAAATATTGATTAGTCACAGTTTGCTGTGAGCCCCGTACACAGATAATAGATTATACAAACATCCAGCATTACTTAGTTCACCCAAGAAGTGCAAATTCTGTCATTATTTATTTGTGTTATATCCAAACCTGACAACAAAAATAAACACCATAAAAAGTAGTCAGTATGTCTCATTGGGTAATATTAAAGGGCTCATATGATGCGATTTCAATTTTTCAAAGTGTTACAAGCTCTTGGTGCATAAAGAAGATCTGTAAAGTTGCAAAGACTAAAGTCTCAAATCCAAAGAGATATTCTTTATAAAAGTTAAGAGTCAACCACGCCTACCTAAAACGGCTCGTTCTAACACGCCCCCACATGTCTACGTCACGATGTGGGAAGATTTGCATAATGCCGCCCAAATGTTCACACAAAGAAAGAAGGCGTAACTTTTATTCTCGCTGTAGTATTGTTGTTGCCGCCATGTCGTGAAGACGCTGTGTTTCGTTGTGAAAGCGAAACTACTTTGTTTGGCCTTCCAAAAGAGGACACAACTAGAAATCAGTGGTTAAGTTGTATTTACAACACTGTTCCAGAACAGTTTAACCCAAATATTCAGATGTGTGAAGCACATTTTATGGAGGACTGTTTCCTGATCCTGGAAGAGTAGACTACAATGCCGGCTGTTCTGACTCAAAGACTGTAAGTA
>NW_015537940.1:611156-611502 GCF_001515605.1 Sinocyclocheilus anshuiensis | reverse complement strand
AAAGGAAAACTTGAAATCGCATCATATGACCCCTTTAAGAGTTCAGGAGAAATGAAGTTCATCCAACTACATAACTTTGCTCCAATTGTGTCCTCTCTTTCTGCCTCTTTGTCTATTTATCTCTCAGAGCGTCATGTTCTCTCTCTTGACTTACTTTGATGTTTTTGTTCTTTTTTTCCTACAATGAAAGGTCTGATCTGGTCTGGCTGACGGCAACATACACTGACTATTCATATATAATTTATTACAGAGAAACAGAAAGAGGGTGAGAGAGTGAGAGTTTGTCCCTACCTCTAAGAGATTTAAATGCTGTATTCACACACTAGAAAAAAAAAAAAACCGCAAT
>NW_015537940.1:598520-611084 GCF_001515605.1 Sinocyclocheilus anshuiensis | reverse complement strand
CACACACACACACACACACACACACACACACACACACACACACACACACACACACACAGAGCTGCATCAGGCCACTGATCCTAAAAGACACTGTACTCAACACCACAAGATTGAGCAAGAATAAAAACAAAATGTACAACACATATCCAGGACCCAATCCAAATATCACAGCAGGGGTAAAAATCTTGTAGTTCAAGCTTTAAAAAAAACACATAAACTGTCACAAATCACACAAGACGTCACTTCAAATTGTTTGTTCAACTAATAAAACCCAACAATTGGAATTTTCCTTTTGTGGCCACATTAGCCCCACTGTACCTATTGTATTGTTAACCAAGCGTTAACTGTTACCCCATGCTCTGTCAACCTCAGCGTTATTAAACATGAACTCTCGCCCCAGTCTCAGTCAGAGGATTTCTGTCTCTCATTATCCACTCAGTCCTCATCAGAATATAAATAAAGAAACTGAGCTCTAAAAAATGGAGTTTAAAGATACTGAGAAGCCTCTGTTCTTGAAATCAAAGGATGGCTTTCTAACAAAACGTGACTGGAAAACAAATGAAAGCTTAAACAAATAAATATCAGATATGATGGAATTATGAAAAAATGGTATCTGATTTCACCTATATTTAAGTAACTAATCAAATACACAACCATTCAAAAGTTTGGAGTCATTATTTATGTTTTTAAAAATAAGTCTAAGGGTCATTAAAAGTTTGCATTTATTTGATCAAAATATAGTAAAAACAGCAATACTGTGAAATATTATTACAATTTATATTTTATTTTAACATGTAATCGATTCCTGTGATCACAAAGCTGAATTTTCAGCAGTCATTACTCCAGTCTTCAGTGTCACATGTTCCTTCAGAAATCATTCTAATATGCAGATCTAGTATACAAGAAATGTTTCTTATTACTATCAATGTTGAAAACAGTTGTGCTGCTTATTATGTTTATGGAAACCATGATATTTTTCGTTTGATAGACAATTTTGGTTCCGTGTTGGTTTTCCACTTGAAGGCTAATATTTGGATCCAGAAGCTAAACCAGTTGAGAACTGCTGATTTAAACAATGCAAAGTCAAATAACTGATGTTGTTGATGTGAACAGATCCTTTGTGTATGTGCATGTGTGTGTGAACGAGAGAGAGGGATGAAGGGGTATAAAGGTCATACAGGGTCAGTTCTTCCTCCTCCTGATACCGTGGGAACGGATAAACGGGTCAAAGACACAAATGGACCACTGCATTTCTCCTTTCTCCCACTGCTCTGTTCCAAAACCTAGCTGCCTAAAGAGGGAGCATGTTAAAGCATCATAGACATGCTTCCCGATCAGACTATGTGAGCGGAGTGGAGCGGCAACAATTTCCCCTCTGCGCTCCAAGAATTCAATAATCACTCCGCTCCAGCTCCGCTCCGGGTTCACCATTTCCCGCTCCCGCTCCACTCCTCGCTCCACTGATCAGCAACACCGCTCCATGGCTAAATTATTTCACTATGCTTGAAAAATCAAAGTTCTGTTCAGAAATTATATTAAACGAAAAATAAATGCATAATACTAGAAGAATAGTTTTAACATGGTTTATTGGAACACTACAATTAGCCCAAGTCCATATTAAATGACTGCTTAACTCGCTAGCTTACTTGTCTGTGCAACATCTCTCTACTACGGTAAAGCTGAGGGTAGTTACTTCAGAAACAGAAAGAATATGCTGCAACTTTTCCATTTTTAAGCTGATAAATGACAGGACAGCGTTGACCAAATTTTCTTCATTCCTGAATGTATGCGCGCGATCTGTAGGCTACATTATGTGCGAGCTTGTGTGTTCTGTCCGTGTGCAGCAATGTATCAGCACATTAGTTTCGAGCGGAGATTAACAAACTGTACAACTTACAACATGCTTTAACCTCCCGCACTCGTCCATCGCCATTTTAACCTTCATATGTGATCCACATATCTGTCAAGCTAACTAATTATGTTTAATACGTGAGTTGGCATAATTTGTGCTCGTGACGGAGCGGTAGCAGAGCGTTCTCGGAGTGAGTGAAAACCTCAACGCTCCGACTTTCAAAAAATCTGCTCCTAGCTCCAGGCAAAATCACGCCGCTCCACTCCTCGCTCCGCTCTGCTCACATACTCTGTTCCCGATGCTTTTCCAAAAGCTAGGAATTTTAAATATGCCTTTATTTGAGCTAAATTCTAAAGAAAACTCTCATGAATCAGAGCAGGTAATCCCAGAATGCATTATGATGAGCTCATTAAAAAAAAATATTTAAGATGGCAATCGAGGTGAGAAAAAATGCATTGAACGTGCATAAAGACTTCGTGTTTTTGTGTAGTGTGTGTGTTGAGGTTTATTAGCATTAGCTTAGCAACATGCTCACTCCACTCCCTGTTGAAAAAACCAGCATTTGCTGGTTAGGTATGTTTTGAAGCTGGGATGCTGGTTTGAGCTTGTTTAAGCTGGTCCTTTGCTGGTTTATGATGTTGCAGTGAATTGAGTAGTTTACACTTCTGACAGATGGTTGCTTTTAACAAATTTAACTTGAGAAATGTATCATAAACATGGAAAAACTTACTCACTCACTCCACTCCCTGTTGAAAAAACCAGCATATGCTGGTTTTTTCAACAGGGCTGGAATCAACTGAGTAAGTTTTTCCATGTTTATGATACATTTCTCAAGTTAAATTTGTTAAAAGCAACCATCTGTCAGAAGTGTAAACTACTCAATTCACTGCAACACGAAAAACATCAAATCACTTCCACAAACACAGCTTTGACTTCAAGCATACAGCAGAAAACTTCCTTTCACCATCAGAGTCAAGGCTGCCTCAGTTTCCATCCCTGCTGCACCTGCTGCTCTCTCTCTCTCTCTCTCTCCCAGCACCTTTCACTTCTTTCTACTCATCTTTCCATCTCTGTCTTGCGACTCTTGCTCAAAGTGACCCCGACATGTCCTTTTCCCAGTGTCCATAGGAGTCCTGCTGTTTCACTCCTGTCAGGTGACAAGTGGCCTTCTAGCTGTGTCTCGGACCACCTATCTCACCCTCTCTCTTGGTTTCCTCAGCTGCAGGATGTCTAATACTGCGTACTTACTTCAATGGGAAAAATATCATGGAAAACAGCTCTTTTGAAACACAACTATGTAGACATCCTACAGAATTCACAATGCAAATTCTACCAAAACTGCAATCCAGATGTCAAAACCATGAGAGCATTTACATAGGATAGGATAGCACATTTACATACTAATGCTTACTCAGAATTCAGCAACGGTGATGATCATTTCTAGGAATGCATCACTATTAAAAATCTAGCAGATGCCAATAACCAGATAACTGATAAAATATAAAAATGTTCACACTACTTTGTGTAATTAAATCACAAATAAAACTCTAAAAACTTCAATTGTTTTAAATGCTACAAGTGAATTTAGGCATCATACATTATAATGTATAGTATAAAAAATGTATTTTGAAAAATACATTTTGAAATTTGCTAAAGATTACAATTAACAGTAGGGCTGTCAAAAAAATACGAATTTCGAATATTCGTTGAATTTAAAATAAAAAATCCACATTTTTCACAATTTTAGGTGTGCGTTAAGGAGGCAGCCTTATCAGTGGCGCACGAGATGCGATGACGATGTAAGTGTCATTGCATTTTAATGTTTTTCTTAGCCTATCCAGTTGAAGCCACTAGATGCAGCGCTGCTGCGCTCTTAATTACAAATATTGTGGGAAAAGAGAACAACAATGCGGAGAAGTTGTTGTTTACGTCAAAACTGAAATCAAGCCGTTCACACAGAACGCATATTTCGAGCATTTTCTAGAGGGACATCTATCACCGTTGCACCCGCGTCTCGCACAAAAGAGCCGCATGTTTAGAAAGTCATGTAAAATAATGCAAGTTCAACTTTGAAAAAACATATATCGAGACTTTATGGCAGGTTTTTTCCCCCATCCCACTGCATCTCATGTTTTTAAATTAAAAATGTACTCTGTGTGATTGGCTTTCCGCCCTTTGTATTAAACCATGCATACATACATGATGCTGTTTTGTTTATAGTTAAGCAACTTAATTAATTATAATTGGTTTATAAACATTATTTTAAACATTATGCACTTTTTTTCCACAGATAGTCATGTTACCTTATGCTTTGAATAAACGTGCATTAGCAATATTTTGCTCGATGCGCCCTCTTGTGGCCTCAGTAGAGAATACAAAAGCTTTTCTTCACCCTAACTGAAATTATGAATTATTATTTACAATTTTTATTTAAAATTATTATTTTAAATTTGAATATAATTTGAATTTTGATAATATTAAGTACAAAATTCGCATTTAGTTTTTCAGCCATTTTGACAGCCCTAATTAACAGTGTTACTAAATTATTAATATTTTTTACAGATTAATTTTAAGTGAATTTCGGATGATGGCAATTACAACAGTGTTATTAAATGATTCATATTTTAATTAAATTACCTTTATAACAACCATCTATGCCTTGGCAATAGAATTGCCATTGGCTAGTACATTTTTTAGTTTACTCAACTCAAGTACGGCACAATACTCTAATGGAAATTCTAGTGATGTCACACACAGTCCGCAAGGAAGCAAGTGTTTCTACTGCGAAAAGCAGCAGGGAATGAAAAACGGAACGACACACCAGAGGAAAGAGGCAGAAGGCTTTTTCTCATTCAGGTGAAGCTTTTCTGTCAGCAAGAAAAACTGCCTCCCCAAGTCATTAATTCAAGCAACCGGTAATTTCCTTCTGGACAACAACACTTCCTCTGCGGGCTTGAAAGGGGACAAATTACAGAAAACAATACAGTAGACATACTCTAATGCTCACAAAAGTACCTCCTCAATCCACACAGACCACTTATGGAAACCTGCAGCAGGGCTTTATCTGCCTGACTGACAAAAGCAGAACTAGACTGTACACATCTGGCTTTGATCAGCAAGGATATGAAATCTAAAATCACACAGCAGTTGCACTCACAGAGGGATGAATGGAGAATCAGTTATATTTAAATTTCAACTCACTCATCTTCAAAATTATGAATTCAGTTGTTGAGCTTTGCAGAACAGAAAGGTCCCCAAGCTGAAGCACAATGGCAACAAAGAGATGATGTGAATTGGGATTTGTTGCTAAATCATCAGACGAATTTCTGTTTTTGTGCGTATTAGTCTCTGATAAAAAAAGAAAGGAAAAAAAAAACTGAGGAGTATTTCTGCAGAAAGAATTTAAGATCATAAACTCTTATCCTAGTGTGCCAGAGAAACATGTTTAAGCCATTCCACACAAAGAGCAATGGTTCCTTTCCCATCTCATTTGTGCCGTCCACAACATCCATACAGGTAATAATACATTAGGAACCCATCGTTGAACACCTTGTCAGCATTTCCCATTCTGCCACTGGTTTCCATGTCTGTGAATATGGATAAAGACAACAAACTTTGAAAGAGTGAATCTGGAACACATCTTCTGAATATCCACACTTTAAACCATTACATATAGTTGGACAGTGTCTTGCAACATGACACGAAAATGTCTAGTGGTAATGTTCGGCAATTCAGCCAATGTATAAAAAAGCAGTGGGAGCTCTCTTTATAAGAGTGCAGGATGCAGGACAACGCTGCGTGTTACTTGGCTGCAAAACATGAATGATCGGTCTGCAAAATCAGGTTAATCTTCAATGGATTTGCAAGAATACAAAAGCACAACCCATATCATTCTCTTTCACTCTCGAAAGATTTGAACTAAAGGCTTTAGATTCAGAATGCTTTCCTTTTCTCTGCTCAAGGTCTGGAGGCTTTTATACATTTCTGCTATCGACAAAAGCAGAAAAATATACAGTGGCACCAAAACACATCACACCTACAAATGTAGGAAAATCTTTATTAGATACTGTATAAAATGATCAATTCAAGTGGATTTTTTTTTCAATAGAGCTGTTCTCTGAACTAACTTGACCTTTCTGACTCATTTTTGAAATTATTTTCAAACAACTGGCCTCAATGTGTTTTCTGTGTGTGTGTATGTGTGTATATATTTATGTATACATGTATACATTTTAGGGATGCACCAAAATTTCGACCACCGAAAATTATCGGCCGAAAAAAAGGCATTTTCGAGTTTTGGCCTATAGAGAAAAACGGGCAAAAAAATTAGCTGAAAATATATGGTGCGCCGCACTGCCCAGCAGTGTTCAACGCGCAGGTCTCACTCTGCCTCTAGCCACCGTCACTGCGCGGTGTGACGCTCCGCTCAATATTCCGCTCTATAAATGTGCGTTCTGCTGAGTTGCTGACGGCCAGTGCGAATGCTCCACTCGTGTACCGCTTAAATAGTATACTTTTTCCTGTTTGCAATAGCGCTACTGTGCTGTAACATGGTGTAATAACTTTACTGGGCAATGCTGGTAAAATGGCGATACCCTCTTGTGATGCTATGCTCTGCTCACATGCTCTGATAATAATAGCTTTGTAGGACTATACATTAGGCTATTTGGATAATAATAATAATAATAATAATAAAAGTTAAATCTGATTTCGTTTAACTGAATAAAAATAATACATTGATATTTAATATTAATATTTTCTGTCCAATTTTATTGTTTTTAATAAAAGTTTGGTTATTTTATTGGCTTGTATTTTTTAAATTTAGTATCATTTGTATTATTGAGTTAAATTAAAAGGTCTTACAAACTTATTTTATATTATTTAATAAAATAATAAATAATTATTACAAAGCATTTTCGGTTTCAGTATTTGGCCAAGTGCATCCAGAATTTTCGGTTTCAGTTTCGGCCCAGAATTTTCATTTCGGGGCATCCCTAATTAATTTCATGACTCTTTCAGGACGAAAAAAAATTAAACTCATTGTGAAAAATATAAAAACTATTTTAAATGCTGTGAACTGTGAATGGATATTTACTTTGAGATTGGAAATGTATTACATTTAACCAACCATATATTTGTTTATTTATTGTATCCTCGATACACACATTTCTGGTTCTCATTCTGGTTCTGGTGCTGATTCTCTTACTTGAGTCTTACAGATGGGGCTGCGAGTATACACGAACAAAAAAAGTTTTGAAAATACTGAACTAAATACAATGACATTCATTCATTAAATGCGATATAAGTGTTCATTTTTTGGGGCACTGTTCTAGGACAAAAAGATCCTGCTGTACTGGGTCTAGAATAGATGTGGATTAAATTAGCTGCATTGCTCTGCAGAGTTTGCTGCTTATTGACCAGAGAGCTCTGAGGGATTTCACCGTCCTGCTGTTGGATTTTAGATTAGCTCAGTTATTTTTCACCCTCTTTGACGACAGCTGAGTAGATTTACAACAAAAATCTTTCACTGAAAACAGCTGCTTATAGAAAAAAATGGCTCTAGTTCATAAAGGATATTCTAGGATTAGCTATCTCTCCATCCGCACACAGACTTCAGCAAAATGACCTCTCACCCAGAAAACAAATAATTTGTGCATAAGGACCCAACCGCTTCTCAAATTCTTTTTCTAAATCGAATCAACTTTAAATTGAGCACTTGGCCGCAAAGGAACATTGTTGAAATATGGGTCAGGGAGCATTAGGAACGTGGATCTTTGGATAGAAAAAGCACAGCGTGGTCAGCTTCTCACGGCTTTGCCGTTTTCTTAGATTGCGAAACATGCGTGATGGTAGTCATCCAATAAACTCCAAAATGAGAAAGACATGAGCAAATGCCACCAAAATCCACTAAAAAAATCAATACAGACAGAAAGAGAGAGGAGACGGAGCGATTCAGCTTCTTTCATGTAACACTAATGCATTTCAATTTTCCCTAAATAGAAAAGATAATTTCTGACCGTTTTCTTGGTCTTTACAGGCTGTAATCTCTTCATTAGTTCAGTTGTGATTGGTCTCTTCAAATTAATAACTGAAGTAGGAATCTTAAAGAGTCCGATTACACCCAAAGCGTCGCGGTAGGGCTTGTGAGGGGCTCTTTTATGAGGTGGGCTGTGTAAACATGAACTGAATGAATGGAGGCACTCACTGGCTGCTAGGTGTGAGTGAGTGATGACTGAGATGAGAAGTTTTCCTTCTCTCCATCTGTAGCATCTAAAGAAAAACACATTTTCGTGCCAACAGATTTGTACACACACACTCACACCCCTATGAAAGCAGCACGATGGAGCTAAGTTAGTTAGGATGTGCTATGCATACACACAAGACGCTGACAACCTTGCTTAATCTTTTAAATCCAATCCTGGAACAGAACGTCCTGAAAATTCAGTAAATGGAGAGATTTGATCGCATTTGTGAAAAGATTACGTTTAGAACAATGGCATATATTATGGACAATATATAATAGTGTTTTATTTTTACACTGCATAGCCTATGTTTTCATTTCTGGTTCCGACTCTTATTCTGACGTAAATGAAGCTTACAACAACAAAAAAACATTTAAATTTTATTCAAAGCATTGAAATGTTTTGTGGCATATTTATACTTTTATATTTATGAACAGCAGATTATTTTCTGAGCTAAAAATAAACTGAATATTCAGATCAAACAATTACGGCTGCAAGCTGACTGATAAAGATAAAAATTCAGAACTCTAAACTTCAAACTTCTGTACTTCTTAAATTAAACAAAAATGAGCAATGTTGCCCTGGCAACTAGCTGAAATAATTTATTTCAGATTTTTTTGTAAATACAGTTTTAGTTTACAATACTAACCCTGGTTAGCAGAATAGTCAAATCATGACTATTCAACCCTTAGAAATGCTAAACAGGTCAATAGTTCACATACTTTTAAAATATACACATTTGAAAACAACCAAAGTTTGAATTGAATGCACTTAACATAATAATGCTTGTTAATGACTCATTAATAAAAGTGATTATAAAGTGTTACCAAATAGTATTGTATATATTATCCTCTATAATTCACTAATCAAGCACACCAAGTCTGACAAACAATTGTCTATCCCATGTAAATCACCGCCATCACCAAGTGAACTTGGTTAGTGTCCCACCCACCAACATTTACCTCACTTCACCAACATCATTTCAGCTGCTCAGATGGGTGACCATCTCTTACCATTTCCAAATTTTTCCATCTGCACTCTGAGCATCGACCCCACGGCATCTCCAAGCTGTTTTAAGGGCACATCACAAGTGTAATTCACTGGGTCTGAAGGTTTCATAAGATGGAAGAAGACCAGCCCTGTCCCATCCTCCCATTCTTCAGTGGATACGCTTCAGCAGTTTTCTTTACCTGAGCTGACAGTCATGCTTGGTCAGTGTTATCTGACAGAAACATTCTCAGCTGATTCAGGCAGTGATTACTGAGTTAAAGGCTGACACAGTTGTGGAACGCCCTGACGGACAGACAGGTTGGGAGAGAATTTCACCGTTTGCTAAACATGGCAGTCTGAGTCATCAGACACTCTATCAGGGAGGAAAACAACAGAGAGCGGGAACACCGGGCTTCATTAATGCAATTACTGTCAGGGCCGAAGGAATATTTGTGTACGTATCATTATTGTTGCATGATTGAATGTGTGCGTTTCATTACTGTCGAAAAGCTGTGAGCGAGCTTCCGCTGAGCAGTTGTTTACGTTCTGTACAGGCCGGTGTGTCGGGACCAAGAGGTAATTAGGTAACCATGGTAACCGGGGTGTGTGGGGTCGAATAGTGCACGTTGTGCTGTGTGGACAGTTTTACAGCAGGTGGACGGGCTGTCGTGATAGTGTGTTATTGGCTAACCGCGAGGGTGTGTGTGGTGACAGTAGCTGATCTGTTCCGCTGATGCACAGTGGGAAGCCGGGAGCTCGTCGACAACAGCTTATCTGCCAAAACAGCTGGAGCCCTCGGCACCTCCCACAGAGAGGACACACATGTAAACGTACGTGAGCATCGCCCACCTGAAGGAGAACAGTCAGTCACTTAAGCTACAGACGGAGAAAGAGAAAGGTAAACATAACTCGCACGCAAGTAAACACGCACACCCCTTTTGTCACAAAATCTTCCCAAACCAGCTTTGAAACTTTACAGCTTTTTTATAGTTTGTCCAACCTCACCACACCTAGTCTGACACCCATAACAGACTGCAGAATAACAGGACTGCGAGGGTTGGTTTATTTTATTAGTGGTGCTTGTAAATGCACGCTTCTGCATGACACCTCAAATTAAGTGGTTTGTTTGAGGAGAACTATGCTATCACTTTAAACAACTAGACTTTTGATTTTTGCTTGGCAGATGGTAAAGAATAAAAACAAATACATTTGAAAATCTGAATATTGAAATAAAAAGTGTTTACAATAGCAATACAGATAAGCAGATAACTATGTTTATGTTACATAAAACCGACAAATGGACACTATTAAAATACTATACTATCTTATCTTAATTCACCAAAAATAAAACAAAAAACATTAAATAAACAATGTTAAATGCCCCAAGTGAATTCAGGCATCACAACATTTTAAGGTAGAGTATGAAAAATGGATAATCAATTTGAGATTTGCTGATGGTTACATTTAACAGGGTTAGTTAAGCTAGTTAAAGCACTAATAATTTAATATGCAAACATTATTGCAGCAAAAGTCATCTAAATATGAAAACAAGGGGAAAAAGCAACAATTTTTAAATCGGATTTTGACTGATACAATAAAATAAAATAAAAACCTTGGTATTGATATCTTGGTATTTCCATCCAGCATTATCCCAATAATTCCATTAAAACGTGGATGAAACAGCATAGCAACACCCTAGCAGTCACCCAGACCACTGTCGTATTGTGGCAGCATGTTTTGCGTAATCGAATACCACTTATATTTTGTTTAAAAGATGAGCAAAATCTGCATGGTTAAAATTGCTGCTTTACAATCCAAATGACAGAGATTTACTACGTTTTGCACTTCACACACTCCGGGTGGAAAAGAGGTGTGACAGATGAAGTAGCGCTGTTAAAAGAATATGAAGGAGATAAACAAACCCATCAGGTGAATACTACCGAACCCCCTGTGACCAAAACACAGACCCCCAGACAGCTTAACCCACACTGAGTGTGGGAGAAAGCGTGTGTATTTGTGCGCTTCTCTGCATGCCATTGTAATGAAATTAGAGAGAGAAGTCCATGTCTGATTTATGGCTGTGTCAGGTCTGAAAGCACCTCTTTTACATAAAGGAGAGGCACTTCCAAAGCACATGATTTATCATTTCCACCTCTCATCTCACCATCCATCCTTATTCACGCAAGGCTCATCTCCATCCTTCCTCTGAAAACTCTCTCTCTCTTTTCGCCCCTTGAGCAAGAGGTGTTTAACCTTGCTGTTATTTACTGGCCCGCACAGACTGGTTTTGGAGGCGGGGAGGGACAGATTGTATCCAGAGGGGCTTAACTGTGGATGCACATCACGCTGGCATTGTATTATGCAGCTGCAACAAAACAGAGGATTACGGGTTGCATATAAGGTTATAATGAACAGGCTCTGCCTTGGGCGGGTTAGCCTTTGTCATGTGGATGGAAAGGATCTGTGTGTGCGTCTAACAGCAGGAAGTTGTATAAAAGATGTGTAAAGACTGAAGCTGGGACATTGTGTAAAGCGGTGAGGCATCTTTTGTTGCTGAAGAGCTGCGGGGATGTGGGACAGAGAACAGGCTAAAGACGTCAAACACAGACACATCAGATGTGATTTCTGTGCCACCAAATACTAGTGTGGACAATTTTTAAACAAACACCACACTTGTCAAATGTTTAGTCCCACCCAAACAATATCCAACTGGTCAAAAACGTACAGCACAAGCAGCGTAGTCCGATTCCTTGAACGAAAGAGTCTTATGAGCGGTTCTGTGAATCAAAAACATACGGTGTAACCAGTCCAGTGCAGTCCGATTCACAAACAAATTACTCTTATGAGCCAGTACTTTTTAGTGAATTAAACACATACAGTGCAACCAGTGCAGTTTAATTCCCTAACAAATGACTCTTTTGAACTGGCACTTTTTAGTAATTAAAAAAAAATTCAGTATAATTAGTGAAGTTTGATTACAGAATGAATTAATCTAATGAGCCGGTTCTTTTTAGTGAATCAAGCATATCTAGTTCAACCAGTGCAGTTTGATTCCCTAACAAATGACTTATGAACTGCTTCTTTTGTTTAATGAAAAAAAAAAAAATCAGTACAAATCAGGTTTGGTAATGAAAGGCTTGGCTATAAAAGTCCACCAGCTAGAACAGCACCAAAAATAATAATAAATATAATAATAATTTTAATAATAAAAAAAAATAAAATGCAATCATCTATAAAATACACAGGCCTCAATTAAACAGGCAACAAGTTAACACACCCTCAGAATGTACGCAAACACATTTTATGCTGACCTGTGACATTAAAGGGTTAGTTCACCCAAAAATGAAAATTAGGCTGCGCTTTACTCACCCCCGAGGCATCCTAGGTGTATATGACTTTCTTCTTTCAGACGAAGCCAGTCGGAGTTATATTAAAAATTGTCTTTGATCTTTCAAGCTCTATCATTGCAGTCAGCGGGTG
>NW_015537940.1:560413-598290 GCF_001515605.1 Sinocyclocheilus anshuiensis | reverse complement strand
ATATAACTCCGACTGGATTCGTCTGAAAGAAGAAAGTCATATACACCTAGGATGCCCCGGGGGTGAGTAAAACGCAGCCTAATTTTCATTAAACTAACCGTTTAACCTTTATGAGTGATTGAATGTGCGTCATAAGGTGAGCTAACATATGCTTAACAGAAAGATCTTAACAGAAGATCGATGCTTAACAGATCTCACAAAAGCTCATTATTTTAGACAGTCACATTCCAGAAAACCAACACATACACACATGCACACACTAGCGCCACTGATTTAGCATGTGTTTGGAGCTTTCTCGAGAAAAACAACAAGAGCATGCAACATGTCAAAGGCAAAGCGTGTTTCAATGGCAGCTTGGAGAAAGTCTTGCAGGGTCCTTAGACAAAACAGCTCACGGAGAGCTTGTTTTACCAGTTATCTTTATTTAAATCACAGTAAACAAATAGCTGCACATGGTCAGACATGCTAATGGCTTGGTGCTTGACTAAATAGCAGCTGCAGGGTTCTTTCTAGAAGAAGCTCTGACTTGGCTGACGTTGACCTTATTCAAGGCTCTTTATAGCACCATGAGGATTGGGTTAAGGTATAATTCAGGGATTACTAATGTACCCTTGCCCTCCATTTATCAAGATACTTAACTACTAATGGTTGGACACAATTTCAGTTAGAACAAGTCTAGGTCTAGGAAACTGGTCCATACAGCAGGTTTCAAGAGTGTCGGTAGAGGTGAAAGAGTTTAGAGGAGGAGAGAGGGAAGGAGGGAGATGGAAAACGAGGGCAAATGGTGGAGGCGTCTATCTAATCGAATGTGCTAATTAACCTTAGCGCTTCCCAGGGAGAACAGGTGGAGGAAGAGAGGAATGGATGGATGGATGCATCTAATGAATACTCCTACCCGCCCGGTGATGCTTCTTGTGAGTGGCCCCCCTGAGGAGGTTCTGTCGGGCTTGGCTGATGAGGACAATCGGCGGGAACACGTCCATGGAGATGTGGAGACAGAAGGACTGACGTGGAATCGTGACGATCAATGAGTCTGGTCTGAAAGCAGTCGCTAAGAAAAGCAACTGGTGCAAACGCGCTTGTCTGAGAAGAAGAATTTGTGGCACAGAGAAAGAAATTAATGTCTTTTATCTTTGGAAAACTGAATACATGACAGATGAGAAAAGGAAGGAGAGTGTCTTTGTTCCACCGCCAAACAGGTCACCATGTAACAGCACCTGCTGAAAGTGAAGGACACTTCAAGGAACGGAGGTTTTTGAGTGTGTGTGGGGCTCAAATCAAACTCTGAGGTGAGGGGTCCTCATCATGACTCCCTGTCCCCGCTGTCATGTCCCCTTCTGTCCCTCTGAGAACTGCCCTAGTTTCTGATAGTTATCTGTCACAGTGTCAGAGCTCCACTTTTTCTGGCAACAGAAATTTTCCTCGGCTATTGTTCAGCTGAATTAAAAAACATTACCTGTTTGTAAAGGGGCAGTTCACAAAGAAATGAAAATTTTGTCATCATTTACTCACCCTCATGTCATTCCAAGCCTTTTTTAAAACAATAAACAAAAAAAACATTGACTTTCATTGTACAGATTTTTTTTCTTTTTGTTCCACAAAAGAAAGTAATGAATATGGGAGTTTGTCGGGTCTGATGTTGTTTTAAAAGATAAAGTCTTGGAATGAAATGAGGGTGAGTAAATGATTTTAATTTTAATTTCTGGGTGAACTCTCCCTTTCTGAGAGAATAATACAACACGGTTTTTGGAATTATATTCATTGGTAGAAAGGGGAAAAAGTATACAAACGAACTAGCCAAATTTTGTCTAAAATGTAAATGACTCAATATTAATTTTCATACAAAAGCAATATTACATCCGCAGTCTGAAAATCTTCTTGTATTAACAGCTGATTGAATCAAAGGTGTGCCGATTTCCAATAGAATCTTGATTGTATGACATTACTTTAGGTCACCAAATCAAAACTGACAAAATTGATATTTTTCATAGAACATTGCAGTGTTTATTATGAATGATTTATCTATGCACATCACTATTTATTTAAAATGCCTTTGCCCTTGTAATCTTTAATCAAAAACATAACTGTCCCCTCGTAATGACATCTCTGCTCTAATGACATGTGCAGGAACGCAAGTGCAGGACAATAATCTCTCCTGTCCAGCAACCTGTCAATCAAATGAGGTCAGACCAACTAGCCAATGACAACGATCCAATCAAAAACTGGTTGCAATTTCCGTTTCATGCTGACTTTAAATAATGAAACCACAAAGGATTCTACTCATTAGCTTCCCGATTAGCATCAGTTGATCATTTTCCTGCATGTCTGGGTCACACAAAGGTCCATTAACCCTGAACACCTCACAGAGCAGAATAGACACCTGCAGATGGAACAACACAGCTGTTCAACTTCCCTGTGTAAATAGGAGCGAAAAAGAGAAATACTGCACACAAACTCATTTCACACAATGTTTTTTAAAATGCTAAATACTCAGCATGACACTAGCAGTGGCAAGGTCATGGGCTTGATTCCCAGGGAACACACTGATAAGGCATATACCTTGAATACAATTTGGATAAAGGCATCTGCTATATGCATAAATATAAATGGAATACTGCCATATGGAACAATAGCTAACAATAAATACAATTTCATATATAATAAAATGGTTTTTTTTTGGCATTTATGACTACAATATATAGCTTGATGGGACTGCATATAGATAACATTTTCATATTTAAAATACATGAATATTATATCTAATTACCCAAATGTTACCCAAGTTAATGTTAAAGCTTTAGTTTCATTAAATAAAATAATGCATGCATTTTACAGTAAAGTGCACTAATTATATTGATGCAGCACCCCAAAACATGTTTGTGACATCAAATTGTCTACAGACTAAAAGAAGCTACTAAGTTCTGCTCTCGTCACCTCTTTTCTCAAAGTAGACCGTTACCTCCAGTGAGACCCCCCCTCCCCGTTTCATGTCTGTCTCTCCTTCTGTTTCTCTCTCAGTTACCTGCAGCCTCTCTCTGGGTCCAACACCACTCTGTCTCCATGGCAACGGCTGCCAGGGCTGAACGGGCAGTTTTATGCAAGTCCAAACACAAGCGGGTACATGTGAGGGTATGGCCGGACACATGCAGAGCACAAAGACACTAAAGAGCTCTCCATAACAGAGATAGCCCCGTCTCCTCGCTCCCTTTTTCTCTCTGCTTCCTCTCTGAACACTGCCAAAAGCGCAGAGATGGAGAGAGAACGAGCGAAAATGAAAGAGAGAGGGAGTCAAGCACAGAGCTGTCTCTGTGAGACTGAATGGGGTTGTAGGAGAGACTTCATGCTGCATATACCGCAGAATCAGAATGTTAATGCGGGCAGACGGTGAGGAGAGAACATCCTCTCTGTCTAAATGTCATCTCCTGCAACAAGGTAACATGGGTAAGCGCTGTGGATTCAGCCAGGTGATGGATACAGGCTTTATTTATTTCCTTCTTCCCCCCTGCTCGCTTTAACACAATTACTCCTTCTTGCCCTCTTCAATCTCTCCATCTAACTGTCCATCTCTGCCAGCTCCCTCCCTCTCTTTCTCTCTCCTCCTCTACAAGTTCGCTCCCCTCCGTGTGATCTATGACTTTATTTCCAGCAGGTCTTTCTGCCAGAATAAGATTACAATCTGTGCAACTGAGCAGAAACTCGATGGATTTGGTCCAAAAAAAAAAGGAAGAGTAGGAAAGGAGCGGACAAGAAAATGTCTCCCTTTTTCCTCATTTCTGGAGCTGATGTTCAAAATCTGAAATCAACACAAACTGAAAAAATAAAGAGGTTAAGGTGTGTATTTAAGCCCAATATCACTATGTAAAATATATTTTAAAATGTGATTTATTCCTGTGATTGCAAAGCTGAATTTTCAGCTTTGTCACATGATCCTTCAGAAATCATTCTAATATCCTGATTTAGTGCTCAAGAAACATTTCTTATTATTACCAATATTGAAAACAGTAGAGGTGCTTAATATTTTTGCTGAAACCATGATGCAGTTTTTGCAGGATTCAAGTTCAAAAGCATCTTATTTATTAGTTCAACAGCATTTATCTGAAATAGAAATCTCTTGAAACAATGTTAAAGTCTTTACAGTCACTTTTAATCAATTTAACACATCCTTGCTGGATAAAAGTATGAATTTCTTAAAAAAAAAAAAAAAAAAAACGTGTATAATTATCCAGAAATATATAATCACCCATAAACAGGCATTACCACATTACATTTTTTAATAAATAAACTCTTTCTTTTACTAATATATAAACAAAGGGTTAGTATATTAAAGGGGTGGTTGACTGTTTTTTTTCTAGGCTTGATTGTGTTTATGAGGTGCAGTCTAACATGCGTTAATGCTTCGTTTAAAAAAAAAAGGGGCTTTTATGAAGCCCCTCCCTCAGAAATACGTGATTGGCTCAGATTGGTTAGCTGGCCCAGTTTGTTGTGATTCGTTAAACCGCCTCTAGTGCGTGTCTGAACGTCACGCCCCTCACCTCAGCAGTGGATATTAGTGAAGAGGATCGCGCAGAACCTGTGCAAGCACAGCTCTTAATGGTATGTTTTTTTATTGTTGTTGTCTCATATTTTTAGATACGCTGTTATTTGTAAGTGCTACTGCTTCTGTTAGCTTGTAATATATGGTTTTATTTAAAGCTGATTAAAGGTTTAATACAGAATCCATTAGAATCGTTAGAAGACAGAATCACGATTCATATATGAATAGATTTTTACGTGCACCCCTAGTTTTCTATTCCTCTTCTCTAAAGCAGCACAGCATGGCCTCGCCCCCTTTATTGCATGTTTCTGGGGGCGGGGTTTGTCTGGGACTACAACGAATTACTTCGCAGGTTTGTGACATCACAAACCTGGGAAGTAACTCGTAGTCCCTATGAGCCGTGTTTGTAGGCATTAAACTGCCAGAAATGTAAAAGACGAAATCTCCGTTTGCATTGAACTTTCAGCGCCGCAACTTTGCAGATATTGTTTATGCTCAAATAGCAACATTACACACTAACTAACGTTAAAAAAGTGAAATCGCAATCAACCACCCCTTTAAATAACATTGTGACTCTTTATGGGTGATTTTCATCATCTTGACTTGTTTGAGAAACCTGCTCTGTATTTTCACTTTCCTCTAGATTTCTCATAAATACCATAAATAACAGAACAATCCTGATTTGTTTAGTCACACAAACACATCTAATTTGGATAAAAGTGTCTGCTAAACATCTAAATGTAAATATAGATGCCCTAGAGACATTTAGAGGAGACAGGAAGATAATGTAAGAAACAGGTATGTAGACGTAAAATGAGCTTTAAAAAAAAAGCAACGAATATGCAGATAGACAGGCGGAGATATGGAAAGAGGCGACATTGGTATACTGAGCAGGCAAACGAGCGGGCGAGTGGGGGGCGTACGAGCACTCTGGCCTTTCAAATGGCTCGTTATCATTCTTTGCAAAAGGGCAGCGACACAGATAAATGCAATATCATTAACGCAGAACACACACATAACACGCGCTACCTTTAGCGGTTACCACGGATACAGCTGTTCCGTCGACGTTTTGGCCCGATTACAAAAGCTCAAATTCTCACAAATGGTGGATATTTTCTGATCATTCGAAAACAGGCTGTGCTTGAAAGGTTTTAAATTAAAAGGAGACCATGTCAATATGTTCGATTTTGCCCACAAAGCCTGTAAATTACTTAAAGCCCACAAAATTGGCATTCTGTCTGCATTAAGTCACACGTCTAAACCACCACACGGGAGGGAAACAGGTAAAGAAGTCTGCTTGTCCTCTCAGATGTGCCGAGTTATTGCCGGCAAGAACCACAGGGCCTTTAATGCAAGCTTACAGCCAGTGGATAGGTGAAAGTAGAGAATGACTGCAGGCCTCTGTCACAACAATTACATCCAGGCAGACATTTCTCACCTCCCTCAAGCAAAGGCCTGCAGCTGTGCACAACACAGGCCTGAGAAAAGACATTCACAGTCCACACAAAAAGATATAGAGAAGAGAATGAGAAACTTATAACCAAGTGTGTTTATGTGTACAGCAGTGTCGAGAAAGTTACTTTTGAAACTTTGGCTTACCAATCTAATTTACTTTAAAATATTTAAACGACAGTACATCAAATAAAGGGCGATATCTTTCAGATCCAAGATTATAACATACTTATATCAGATAAGATTATATATTTTAACAAATCAATGCACTCAATATGATAGTATTCTGTTTTTTTAGATAATTTTAATAATATTAAAAGAGTATCATTAACAAAGAAATTACAATTCTGATAAACGGTGTTTACTTAATATTTATTCAGAATCACATATGGCGCTTTTCCACTGCGTGGTACGACTCGGCACGGCACGGCTCAGCTCGGTTTGCGTTTCCACTGCAGTTTAGTATCGCTTTAGAGTGGGCGGGATTATTCACATGTCATTAGTTGCGCCGCCTCTACTCCTGAAAAACTTTTTCATTCCATGTCGCCCCATCAAGCTCTCGCTGGATCCGCTCCTCTGCTATCAACGAGAGGAACGTCTGTACTTCCTCAAGAGACAACGAAACTTTTTGGTTGTTAAAAAAAAAGGTGGGCTTGAACAGTTGCGTTTGATCCTTCGCTGGCTGTGCTGATTTAAATCTATCGGTTTTGTTGTGTTTGTGTCACAAGTTCAGTGACGCAGGTAGTGACGATTCTCTCCGGCCAATCTGTGATCAGCAGAGTTTACATGTCACGTTTTGGTAACGGTACGGTTCACTTGGAACCTCAACCGAGGTGGTACTAAAAAAAGTACCAGGTACCGGATACTGTACCCAGTAGAAAACCAAATTTTAAGTAACTGTTTTCTTTGTAATTTATGTGTAATTTATTCCTGCGATGACAAACATGTCATTTTTCCAGCCTTTAGTATCCTTCAGAATTTTCAGGATTCTCTGATGAATTTTCAAAAGTTCAAAAGATAAGCATTTTCTTGAAATATATATTTTTTTGCAATAATGTAATAGCTTTCCTTGCTGAATAAAAGTATTAATTTCTATAAAAAAAAAATGACTGACCCCAAACTTTTCAATGATAGTGTATAATAAATACCTAATTATTTCATTACATTTATTAAATATTTATTTAGACATATTATATAGATTATAGTAGATTAAAAAATAAATTTTTACTTGGGAAAAAAAATGTGCAATGCTGAAATGCTGACATGACTCACTGAAATAAACTGATTTGCTAAAATGAATCACACTTCAGTGCTTCTTGAGAGACAGGGGACATTGTGCAGTGTGTTTACCTCGCTATCTCATATTTAACTGCACTAAATCGCCACTTGTTGGGGAAAAAATAGCTTGTTTCTGGAACAGCTACACCATTTTGAAATGCCTGACTACCGACAAATGTAGTTAAGAAGTGTCGCTACTTCCAGTTAACCCAGCTACTAGTCTTGAGTAGTCAGACTTTTCACTGCTGCAAAATAATCTGCCCACGTTGCTGCTTATTCTGGCCAGAAATTGTCCATTTAGCCAGAAGGAGATTGTCTGAATGACATGTAAAGAGACTAGGGTTGGGCCGATCGCCGATGGCTGACAGACATCGTGATTCCCCCGCGCGGATGATCCGCATACAACTGCGCAGGTGTGAGGTTATTGTTGAGATTGAGCGTGTCAAGTAGGTGATACTGCACATGTGTTGAGCGAGTCCGTCTGCACATCCGCGGTTGAGTATATACTTTGAAAGCTGTGTGGTCGCAGCTGTGCATGAGACGGAATGGAACACGGAAAGTGAAGTATACCCGGGCCTTTAGTGGTCAGCTGCTGCAGAGAGTGCCAAAAAATTGCTGATGAGATAAAGATGAAAATATCTAGTGGAAAATGTTATGTTTTCAATGATATAATTGTTTTCAATGTTTTGGCACATGGCCATCTAGCGAATATGTTGTATATTTTGTTAAGAGTCAGGAAAATCTGAAATCTATGACAGTAGTATAAGAGACTGAAAAAACTTTAAATAATGTCAGTCAGTAAACGGCTGTACAGAAAACAACAAAAATAACTGAGAAGATTTTCTGTCCATCCAAAGTAATAAACAAAAATATTTCACAGACACAACAGAAGAATGACCAGTTCTGCTAGTGGATATCTAGTTTACGTATTGCCTCAAAAAAAAAAAGAAAAAAAGAAAGGCAATCTAATATGTGATTTTTAGTTTTGTGTGCACAATATGCATCAGACAGTCAGTTCTGCATGCATATGATTGTGACAGAGAAAACTCCAGGGTGCTTTACACTACAAGCTAATCATCATCTCTAGACATCTCAAAGACACAGGTATGCAGAACAAACAACAATCTGAGGACCCACTGCGATTAAACTTCATCCAAGATCACTGCTACACAGCAACAAATCTCGCAAACTATGTTCCAGAACTCTGATCACCTGATATTATGTGGTGAGGCATGAGAACAGTAATTTTCAGAGATCAGAGGCTTCTGCCAGCATCTGGGAATGTTTGCTATCTGTAACTGCTTGTGTAACATAAGGAGAAAAAGAAAGATTTCCATCTGTGATGATGAACTAATGAATTGTTTGAATCAAGCAACTTAATCAACAGCTTATTATACCATTCAAATACGATAGCAAACCATCACTGGCTATGTTCGCACAGCAGCAGAATGCGATTGGCAGTTCTGTTTAGGGTGCAACATATTTACATTCACACACAGTTAATATAGATAAAAAACAAACCGAAGTGACTCCCAAAAAAAACAAAAAAAACAACTGTATTTTGAAAGTGCAGAATTTTTAAATCACCATCTTTAAAACCAGTTAAACTCTGCGGTTTAAAAATGACGTTAAAAATGTTTATGCTTCATTTTAAATTGCAGAGAGTTGTGCCTAATAGAACCTGAATTACAGATTTAAAAAAAAATACTTAGTTTTAAAACTCCAAAAGCGCCTATGTTTTTTTTGTGTTTATAGTAATATTTGAAAAGTATATAATGTTATTTATAAAGAATTACACTCATATTTTGTAGTTCAAAGGGTTTTCTTTACAATGAAACCATTTATTTTCATTTCCTCCATTGTATGTGTGCAGGGTAAACATTTGAATTTGAGTATGTTAAATTTAGGCGAAAATACCAAAAAACGCCCCGAGCTTAAGTGGTTAATATTTTAAATACAAAATAACATCAATAAAAACATGAAACAAAATTGCATTTATTTATGCATTTCTTGTATGCTAGAAATATTGATATTTTTTATTAAATAGAAAGTTTTTTTTTTCTTTACAAAAATATAATATGCAACAAGCTGAAAATTATACAGCAATTATAATTAAAATTTTACTGGAAAATAAGATAAAAAAAAACATTACTCATCCTTTTCTAGAAGCTGTTGTACGAACAGGACAATTCCAGAGTTACACCTGTTAGTAGATACGGTTGTTGACATCAAACACTGACTGTGTGAATGAGCCAACGAAATGACAAATTATGATTTCACATCTGCATCTTCTCTGGAGAGCGTACAGATGACTACCTAGCCCAACTGGGGCCCAAAAATCTCATTAAAGGAGGAGCTACGGTGTACTTTGGAAATCCTTCAGACATCTGTTGAAACATCCCGCAGACCTTCGCGTGTGTGCTTTAGCACATCGTCATCTTACTGGCCTTCTTCAGAGTAAAAGCGTGGTGATGAAAAGGACAAAAATGAAACCCCTCCACAAACCATCTTCACAGCTGTTTGAGCGATTCGGTTAAGTGCGCGGTTGATGGGAGATAATTAGTATTTACTGTGAATAAGTGAGGATGCCATTAGCAGGTCTTTGTCTATGAGACCTTGTCAGTGAATGCTGCGAGCTCCAGCGTGTGTGACTCAACTTTGAGCAGTGTGTAAGGGTGTAATCGGCAATACGGCACACCGACAACGCGATGGCGGAGAGAACGGAGAGTGACTTGCTTTTCTCTCCGATGACAAGACTGATTTAAATATCAAAACAGAATGTAAAACGGTAATTAAAACCCAATTACTCCATACGCAGTTGAAAAGTTAATTAGAGACTTCAGAGGCTCGGAGAAGACAGATGCCAAGGTGAGGAACGAGGGGCGACGGTGCCGGGCCCTCCGGCAAACCTGACAAGTAAGAACACACCTGGGAAAGCTACAAAACGACCTAAACATCATCCACAGCATGCGAGCCGGCAAGAAAAGACTTCATGTGCCATCCCGACACTTTCTCGAGCGGCCCAGATCTGGGATGGGGAAAAAAAGAGGCTGTCAACTCCATCATGACTCATCTATAAATGATGAGCAATTTAAATGAAGAGACATTCAATTAAGACCAAAGAGAGAGAAAAGGAGGTGCGGAGAGACAGAGGGAGCCAGTAACAGAGTGAAACAGTGAGAGAGAGAATTACAAAGCTCGGAATTTAAGTGGGCTCCATCCAGCATTCCAGCGATGCCCCTTCTCATTGATCCTTCATTAGTTATTTATGTAGCGGTAATGAGGGCTGAATATAAGGGGAGAGTGTGTGGGTAGTGGTGCTAGACCAGGTTTTTGATCACTTGTATTTAGTTTCAGAAGAGACGGCTGGTGTTAAACAGAGTTAGAACAGCACTGACAGCCCCTCGCTCGGGTTTGGACTAGCTTAACTAATGTAAAGCAAAAATGGGTTTAGCAACGCATGCGGAAAAATCCAGCCTGTTAAACGTACAGGGAGATGTGAGAAAGTTCAGACTTGCTTCCCACTGGACTACCAAAGGGCTCTAACAGTGCTTAACCTTGCATGTTAAATATTCATCGGCTCATATGAATATTCATCATTTTCAAAAGTGCCATGGTGATTGATATTCATCTCAAACATTGTTTATTCTCAACTTCAATAATTTCCTTAAAGATTTTTTTGAGTATCAAGATAAAAAAAAATGCTAATTCATTTGAGGTGTGGTCACATTAGTGAAATTCTGGCAAAATCTGGCAGGTCAGATAGGTCCATTGTCAATAGTGTTGTGATGTATGAAGCACAGATCACACTTTACAACTTATCAACAAAACTGTCGGTTGGTCATGGGGGAGTTTGAATGACCAACTGAACCCGATGCAAAACCTGCGTCATGAAATCGGTTATGAAATTCCAGATTACATGGATTCCTATTTAAATGACTGGATTTACGCTGCAAAATGTCTCTGAACAACGGTCAATGTGATCGCACCTTTACACTGACAGAATGTTCAGCATTCAAAATGAACTGTGATTGGTCTTTGCTGTCTTACATTCATTTATTCATTGTAGGGGGTGATCTTTTTTCCAACTCAGTGATTTTGTTTTTTATTTTTTTTATTTTTTTCTAACATATTGGTGTTATATCTTTCACTTGGATGTTATAAGTTTCACAGAGTAAATACAGCTGGATAAAACAAAAACTGTGTCTGTCTTCATTTCAGGCTACAAAGCAACAAAATGTGATTATTTTAAAGGGGGGTGATTCTTTTCTATACCCACTGTAGGTATCTAGGTATACTTGGATTCACAAGTTTTAATACAAAAATGCTAAAATATAATATAAATACAAACATAATTATATAAACATTAATTATATAAAAGTTATATATATATATAAAAAAAGGTTATAATCTTTTTTCCCCTAAAACTTTGACACTATTCTTTTGTAAGCCCTAAAATCTAATTTTGGCAATGCAAATCTAGTTCAATCACAACAACTCTCGGAAGATTTTAGCATGGTGATAGATATGACAATGTTAATGTATTTGGTCTTGGCGGAATTGATCTGCTACGCTGCTGCTGCTGTTGTAGGTTATTGCTGTAGTTGTAGATTATTGCTGCTGGTGCAAGCAAGTACAGGAACTTTCTACTGTCAATGCATATGGCGATACGGTGCCGTGAATATTTAAGACATACTGCTGCTGCACAAATAGCATATAAATTAACCTGTAGCAGATCTATGCAGGCGGAGCTGGGGAAGGTGCAGGCTTTCAGAGAAACTCTGAAAGCGCGCTGCAGGAATCTCTAGTGAATGCTAGCCATCCATATAAATGCAAGGCAGTAAGCGCATTGGCTGCATATGCAGCATGAATCAATCAGCTTGTGCCAAGTCGTTTAACTCTCTGAATATCATCAGTTACGTTAACAACCCGTCAGCCAGCGTCATCTAGAGTTTCATGACTGAACTATATATTTATTCTCAGAGAAGCTGAGCGGGAAAATGAGATCAGGACATTAGAACATATCATCTTCGAACCTGTATTCGCCATGTGTGCACCCTGGCTCAATCAGTTGGCTAACTTTTGTTCCAGGGCTTAGACTTAAAAGTGATTGTTTTAAGAGCTTTTGGAGGTTGACAGTGGCAATTTGAAGTGTCATATTCACGCTAGGCCTTGGTAATATATTTCCATGTCAGGCCCTGGCCACTAAAAACATTAATGCCAAAAATAGCCCTACCAAGAAAGTCCTGTCAACACTGCGATTTTTCAGAAAACTCCAGGGACAAAAAGAAAACACACAATCACACGCTAGCTTTTGTTTGCTCTCTGCATTTTTCCCAAGATCTAAGGCACTCTAGGGTTGTGGGAACACATGTGCTGCTATCTTTAAGTAGCCCAAACAGCTGACAGTCTACTGATGCCTGAAGCACAATGACATTAGCAGCCATTTACACAGCAAGGCGAGGAAAGCTGTGAGAGACAGAACCACAGATTCAGACGTTTACACCTTTATATTCCACTCACCCCCTCTGAGAAGGAGCTTCTGATGCTGAAATTTGGTCCAAACAGCCTAACAATTTCTGAATGTCATATTGCCGAGGGATTTTTTTTTAAACATCTGGCATTGTTTTTGATTATTGGCTGACAGTAAGATTGCACTTATCCCTCTGAATCACTGAAAGTCAACAAATAAGTACTCAACATTAGTTAGCTGCCACTGAGACTGCAAAAGTTTTCAGTTATGGTCTATTTTTAACGGTCGTCAACACATTGTGAGATTTTTTTTCCTTTTATTCTGTTCTAGTAATGTGAAAAACAACCACTTCGATTTGGTCAACTGATTTATTGAACAATATCTGATGAATTATTCCATTGGATTACACCAGGAGTATCTCTTTTCTCTCCCCAAATCCTCAGTCACGTCTGTCTTCTGGTCTATTTTTACAGAGGCACTTTAAAACTTTATTTTCCCCTCTTCTCTTCACTTCTGAGCATCCTTTACTGTGGCAATGTTTCTAAAGTAGGAGAACAACAGAAAGACAGAAAGCTTTTTGAATTATCTGTCAGTATTTTAAAAACGTTGTTTTCCATTATCCTCGGGTAAGACTGATCGTATCTTTATCCGACCACAATGGAGACGCATCCGAATAGAAGCTAAAGAATATTTAGATACTATCCAATACGAAAAGAATATCAATGCCAGGCAGAGTGAGGAGTGACAGCGATGCAGACTTATCGAACCTGGCATGCTGATTGGCTTTAGTGTCAACAGAAGACACACTTGCACTCTCTTCCTCTGTACACACAGAACAAACGCAACACAACCATGACCTCCTCTGGCATTTCCAGCTCCTCTGAGAGTTTGTGTGTGTGTTTGAGGAAAATAAAAGCCTACAGGTCAAACTGCTGTCTGACAAAATCATAAACTCCGCAGCCGAGCTCCCCTAAAGCACCACAAACCCTGTCATTAAACCGCCATTGAAATAGTGCCAAGAAAAGTTCACAGTATAACATTGTTTCAAAGTCCGGTTTCACACAGCACCCAAAAACAGTGCTTATTTTGCCACCATTTATTATAGATACAGATACATTAAATTTTGGCTGATATTGATAAGCCGATAATTATTTTTATTACTAATAACTGATAAATGGCTGATTAAGATTCTATAGTATTTTGTTTAAATAAATTAAAAATAAAAGATTGAAAAAAAAAAAATCAATTATTTTAAATGCTAAAAATGTATTTAGGCATCACAACTTTATAATGTGCAGTACAAAAAAATGTATATTAATTTTGAGATTTGCTAAAGACTAGGCTCTATATTTAACAGGGTTATTATACTATTAGTAAGTAAGCATTAGATGACAGCAAAGTTATCCAAATACATAAGGTAGTGAAAAAACAATTAAATATACTATACTACATAAAATTACATTTATAAAATTATAGATGCAATATTCGATATGGATAAAAAAAAAAACCGCTAACCTATATGGGACCATTAAAGTGTGTATCACCACAAGGAGTTGTTAAAATAAACATTCAATGCAGTAAATGTTTATGCAGTGTTTTATTTTCGGTAAAACATATGAACTTGTTTGCATAAAAGCACAATGTAAGCCTGACATTGCAGTTATGCTCCTTCGCTCATGCTGTGACACACTTCTAATGCTGTGCTGTCAATCCATGATGGCGAGTCAGTCTCACCCCATCGTTCACTTCCATATCTCTCTGATGGACGTGTGAACGTCGCTTGCTCACCACTAAATGGAAGTAATTGATTACCGTGTTCTGTCTGTCCACTGGCTGCTCCTCAGAGTCAAGGGCAGATCGACAGTAGACATAGGGCTGTGGGAAGAAGGGAGGAGGAGAGGGGTGCCCGCCTGCACACGTGGCCCTTCAGGAAACACCATGTGCTCAGTGCCCAGAGCAGGAGCCTCAGGGCAGGTGAGATCACCACTGCTCTTTCACACAGACTCCAGTATTGCGCAATTGCCGCCGCAGGCAATTTTTTCCCCATTACCGTACAGCAAAAATACTTTACATCAACAACTGTGCAGCGTCTCAGGTCCGCACTGTACATCTACTCAAACGGATCTGAGGCCAACAACAGCAGACTACTTAGTGGCTATGAAACGCTGGCCTAAACCTTTTGCTAAGGCTTTTGAATTTTTCAGAAGGTTGTGCTACCAAAATACAGAGGATATTTCTGCTGCCTGCACATTATGCAACTCAAAGGCCTAACAACATAACAACATATATTGAAAATCAAAATCTGAATATTAAAAAGTTTAATGATGAGACGCTTAGGCTATTTTTTTGGTCCTATCTCCTCGCGTCCCCCTGCTCTGCACACACTCTGCATCTCTCTCTCTCATTCAGCTCAGTTCCAACAATGAACTGTTCAAATTATACACTTATTTTCACATAGCTATAAGAAGCGTTATACATGGACGCGCGTGCAGTTGCCGTACTGTATTAAAGCTTTAATCAGGATAAAACCGTATATTAAAAGATGAACGAAGTTGAATGAAGGTTTTACGGGTTTGGAACGAAATGAGAGGAATTAATGACAGAATTTTCATTTTTGGGTGAACCCTTTTTAAAGAGGAGTGAAGAAAGAAAATAGAAATTAGGCAACAAGGAGTCTGACAATTTAGACGAAGGAAGAGTAAAGGAAACAACACAAAGAGGAAAGAAGTCAGAAAGGAAGGAAAGAAAAGAATAAAGGTAAGTAAGTGAAGGAAATATAAAAATCAAAAAGGAGGTTTGAAAGAAATAAAGAAATCATGAGGGGCGGGACGTTTAGACACGCACTAGAGGCGGTTTAGCCAATCACAACACACTGGGCTAGCTAACCAATCAGAGCCCATCGCCTATTTCTGAGGGCGGAGCTTCATAAAAGCAGGAAATGATCAGCTTGTTTCTCAAAGAAGGGACAGAGCGGTGTGGAATAAAGGTAAATTATGTGAAAAATAATGCGTTTTTTAAAAAATGAAGCATTAACACATGTTAGACTGCACCCCATAAACACAATCAAGCCTAGAAAAAAAAAGTTAACCACCCCTTTAATTAATTTAAAAATATACAGTATATTAATGCAATTCATACATTAAATTACATGAATACATAATTTATATGATGAGCATGTTTTTACATTTTTTTTTGCAGAGACAATCTCAAAAATGTCAGGGTGACGTAACTATCTACTTCTTAGAAAGAAAAAAAAAAATGTAACAAAACTGCTAACAATCTTTAGCAATCTTAGTAATCTTTTACTCCAGTCTTCAGTGTCACAGAGATCAGAAATCATTCTGATATGCTGATTTGTTACTCAAGAAACATTATTTATTGTTATTAATGTTGAAAACAGTTAGGTTCATTTTTTTTTAACCTAGTGCTTCTTAATATTTTTGTGGAAATATTTTTGAGATACATTTTTTTTTAAAAGTTCAAACGTACAGCATTTATTTGAAATAAAAATAGTTTGTAACATTATAAATGTATTTTCTGTCAGTTTTATTGACCTTGTTGAATAAAAGTATTAATTTCTTTAAAAAAAAAATCTTTTGAAATGTAGTATACATTTCTAAGAACTCTCTCTCTCTCTCTCTCTATATATAAAACTTTCTTTTTTAAATTCTCAACCCTCTTATATTTAATTTACAAAAAAATGGCTTACCAAGTGAAAAGCCAATTTAGACCAATGAGGCTATAAGCGCTGTCAAACAGCAAAAGTCTTTAACTATGCTTAAGAAGTTACGTTGACTTAAGAGACTTTCACAAACAAAACTTTATTTACTGAAAGCTTACAGAAGAACATTCAGGTTTCTCAGCCTCACTAAATATTTCTCTCTATCCAAATTCTAAAACTCACAAAGGAGGTGATGTTCTCTACTCCTGGCACTGAGTGCCAAACTCCACATTAAAACCTCCCGCACCACTGACAGGGCAATTAGAGTGCCATGGAACCGGTGCTCACCACTCCAGAGAGAGAAAGAAGAAAAAAAAACTACAATCTCCATGGTAACACAGATGGTGGTCCACAGTTTTGAGCTTTTCAATTTGAGACACTTTTGTCAAAAGCATCAAGCTACAGAAGGCACCTCTGGACTTAAAAGAGATGGAGCAAGAGAGAAATATCTCTTGAGCCTCGAACGTCTGTCCTAAGGCCATCATTATAAAGGCCGTGAGCCGGTATAGCTCTAAACAGGTAATAAATGCTCTGGGATTGTGGGTAATAGAGGCCGCAGGCTTCACTTACTCTAAACGCAGGTTTCGGAAATAATTTGTGGGTGGAAAAAAGCTTGAAAAGCAACTGTGCCATGGCAGAAACTCTCGAAGAATCAGATCTGAATTAAACAGGTGGTAAATCATGAACGAAAGAATGAAGAAACCCACTTACATCTGACCTTAGCAATGAAGGACCTGAATGTGTGTACAACTTTAGATGTTGCCCAAAAGAAGCCTTTAGCAAAATGTTAAACCCTCCAGATAAAGAGATTTCTTCCTGTTCATCTATTATATTATTCCTCCATCCTTCTATTCATCTCGATCTGTATCAGTCCAGCCACTCCACCTTTGCTCTTTGGATCGGCCATCGAAGCCATCTATATCCAACAACAGAAACACAAAGATAAACATATCCCATAACACTAAGATGAAAGCAAAGATATTCTACAACATCCTGAACAGAGGATGAGCTCACATACATGCACACACAGTCGATATTATCGAACATGCTGTGGTCTTTGTGGTGGGAGATTTAGTGACATTACCTACCAGTGACAGGCCTCATCATGAGGTCATTCATCACCGTGCGGGTCAACTGGCATGTGACCCATGATTGCAAAAAGACGCTCAATCACACTTTGGTGTAGCGATCACACAAAAAATCAATTCACATGTGTACATTTGTGTACGTGTGTTGACTATTGAAGCAATCATATCGCTTCTCTGTGTGCTTGAGGTACCAGATTCGCAGACGATTACAAATGAACAAGTATATGAGCTCTCGCACAACAAGCTGCGATTTCCGAAATACATTTCGGTTAAGGTCTTTGGTCTCAAGTAGGGTTGGGTATCGTTTGTTTTTTTTTCGATACCGGTGCCAAATCGATACTTTTAAAACGGTTCCTGTGCCTAAACCAATACTTCTGTCAGGACCACTATCGTCAAAATGATAGATACTTAGCATAAAGTTTGGTTTGGCGGTATGGTTCTGTTGATAAGCTGAGAATCAGCTGATGCAAGCTTGACTCACGTGACCTGCCAGAACTAACGCTAACGCTTAATTTATTAAATAAATAAATAAAAATTCCCCCAAAAAATATGAATTGGCCATTAGCACTATAAACACATGAAATATTATAATATATTAAAACTGTTCTTATGAATATTCATGAGATGATACAACATATTATAAGATTTTTTATAATGCATTATGCATTCATTATAATTCCTTAAGAATACCCTTATAATGTATTATAAATACGGGCTTCATAGAAAGTGTTACCAAACTCTTTCATTATAATCATAATCAGTAAAGATGCACTTCTCTCTAATGGCGCGTCTAATGAGGAGATGGCGAGTCAGGATCGACAACTTCATCCTTGCGACACCGATTCAGAAAAGACTAGTTTATTAGTAAATAATTCAAATATCTCCTTACTATTTCCCCCTGACACATTCATGATAATTACTTTTCCTGGGGCTTTGCGGCAAGCTTTAGCCTATTGCGTGCATTTGAACACAGAACTCTTTAGCTGCGCTGACGGCACACGCTCTGCTGCTGGACACTAAACACCGTCGAGCCGCTCTTAACAGTCGCAGTAGCACAGTCTCATGTTGTTTCCACCAGCGCGGCAAATTTTTTTTCATCACTAATTGATGGATGTCTAAAATATAAAAAATACAGTCCCGAGGCCCGGGCCGCATCTGAACTATGACGTGAAAATTGGCCCGAAGCCCGGCCCTAGGGGCGTAAAAAAGTCGGGGCCCAGGCTGAAATGCAGGCTTAACTATTACTTACTATACTTACGACTTATTTACATATGTAATGAAGTAATCCGAAAGTTATCAGATTACATTACTTTTATATTGTGGTACTTGGAGCATTTGACTGGTATTTTGGAGTAAAACGGTTATAATGTTCTCTTTTGTTTGACAACAGGTTTAGAAATGTGAATACAAGGGAGGTTTAGCTTTAGGCATTTTAATTTAAGCATGTTTAGCTTAGTTAACAGAAGGCTACCTGCTGCCATCAGAGCAAGTGTAATTACTGCATTCACGCGCTCCTCGGATGCTCTCATTTCCCGAGTTGTGCTTAAGTCGGAATGTGAAAACAACATGGACACTCGCGTTACTACAAAGATTTGTATCATTACAGATTTCCGGCTTGAGTACACGTGCATTTCTCAGTCGAGAAATTATTTTTCACGTGCGGTGCCGGTGATGATGCTTCTTACGTCCGTTTCGGAGAACCAGAGGACCAATATTTCAATCGATAGCTCAGGCATGGCACCGAAATGAGGCACCGAAATCTGCGTTCTGATTCGGTTCTAGTACATGCCAGTTACATAGGTACCGGTGCCATATTGGTACCGGGTTTCGGTACCCAACCTTAGTCCCAAGTGGCTAATTTGCAGCAAACTTCTTAGCATTGGTCGCTTGGAATATGAGGAAGAGAAAGGTTGCTTTGTTCTCCATCATACCGAAAAGCAATTAATACAGTAATCCTGTCCCAGCAGGCCTTGGGGGGAGGGCTGTATGTAAATGACCTGAAACAGGAAAGTGAATAAGATGAAGTAAATTAGCTTCAGGCTGAGGGTAATAAATAAATATCCATGCTGATTAAAAACTCACCAACACGTCTCTCCAATGCAGGTCAGCTACATTCACTGGGCAGAGGCGGGAAAAAAAATGAATATCTAATTTCCTTTTCTCAAGGTGACCTTTCATGTCCAATAAAAAGATATATAACAATTTCTTCAGGCTTCAGACACCACACATACGCATTCATTAAGCCTTCAAATGTGCTGACAATGAGGAACGCAGCTTGAAATAAAGATTCATAACTAATGTTCTTCTTATTAAAAAATTCTCTTCTGCTGTGACTTGCTGGTATAACCATCTATCTCCTGGACCCTACCAGTGCTGGGAAAGATACTTTGAAGAGTAGTTTGTTAAGATACAAATAAGTTAAAGTGGTTGAAAATAGTCAAGCTACTAGATACAGTACAAGCTACTGAAACACTGTGCCTTTAGTTTAATCTGAAAAGGCATCTGAACAGATTTATTTACACTAAAATTAAACAAAAACAGTGGCTAAGCAGCAGCATTGCCTAAACATTATTATTACTTTGTAAGATTATTTTCCAAAAATATATTGTATTCATTTGTATCACTACAAAAAGAATGTAAAAATGCCAGGAAAAATGCCAGTTTTTACTAAACTAGTGTTTTTAAATGACCCATTTCAATGTATTGATTCACTAGTCGATTCCTTTTTTCTTTATGCAACTTGGAGCAGTATTTTTTTTGGCAGAAACACACCTTTAATTTACCCTTAATGCCACCAACACAAAATTTAAAACTTAATACCATCAGTAAACACACTTCATATCATAAATAAAACTAGAAAACATCAAAATCTACATACCTGAAAAAAAGAACAAAGTGGCCAACATAAGTGTTTAACTAAATATAATTTTTAAGACGAAATGAGGCACCGAAATCTGCGTTCTGATTCGGTTCTAGTACATGCCAGTTACATAGGTACCGGTGCCATATTGGTACCGGGTTTCGGTACCCAACCTTAGTCCCAAGTGGCTAATTTGCAGCAAACTTCTTAGCATTGGTCGCTTGGAATATGAGGAAGAGAAAGGTTGCTTTGTTCTCCATCATACCGAAAAGCAATTAATACAGTAATCCTGTCCCAGCAGGCCTTGGGGGGAGGGCTGTATGTAAATGACCTGAAACAGGAAAGTGAATAAGATGAAGTAAATTAGCTTCAGGCTGAGGGTAATAAATAAATATCCATGCTGATTAAAAACTCACCAACACGTCTCTCCAATGCAGGTCAGCTACATTCACTGGGCAGAGGCGGGAAAAAAAATGAATATCTAATTTCCTTTTCTCAAGGTGACCTTTCATGTCCAATAAAAAGATATATAACAATTTCTTCAGGCTTCAGACACCACACATATGCATTCATTAAGCCTTCAAATGTGCTGACAATGAGGAACGCAGCTTGAAATAAAGATTCATAACTAATGTTCTTCTTATTAAAAAATTCTCTTCTGCTGTGACTTGCTGGTATAACCATCTATCTCCTGGACCCTACCAGTGCTGGGAAAGATACTTTGAAGAGTAGTTTGTTAAGATACAAATAAGTTAAAGTGGTTGAAAATAGTCAAGCTACTAGATACAGTACAAGCTACTGAAACACTGTGCCTTTAGTTTAATCTGAAAAGGCATCTGAACAGATTTATTTACACTAAAATTAAACAAAAACAGTGGCTAAGCAGCAGCATTGCCTAAACATTATTATTACTTTGTAAGATTATTTTCCAAAAATATATTGTATTCATTTGTATCACTACAAAAAGAATGTAAAAATGCCAGGAAAAATGCCAGTTTTTACTAAACTAGTGTTTTTAAATGACCCATTTCAATGTATTGATTCACTAGTCGATTCCTTTTTTCTTTATGCAACTTGGAGCAGTATTTTTTTTGGCAGAAACACACCTTTAATTTACCCTTAATGCCACCAACACAAAATTTAAAACTTAATACCATCAGTAAACACACTTCATATCATAAATAAAACTAGAAAACATCAAAATCTACATACCTGAAAAAAAGAACAAAGTGGCCAACATAAGTGTTTAACTAAATATAATTTTTAAGATTATTATAACAAATATTCTAATCTAATTTTGTATATAGCAACAAAACGTGGACTACAAAAGGACCATAAATTAATCAATCAAGTTAATGAACCAGCAAAATTATTAACTATCTGAGTGACAAATCAGACTTTTTCATGTTTAGGCATAAATCATAAAGCATGTTTGAGCACATTTGTATACTCTGATGTGCATGCACAATACTTTTATATTCACAAAAAAGTGGCGGTGGGGGGGGTTTAGAATGCTATGAATCTGTAGCATTTTATCACATCACACTGCTACTTGTTGATAAAAAAACTTTACTACTCAAAAAGTTAGTAGTGCTGAAAAATGCAAAAGTTAGTTTGTTACTTCCCCAACACAGGCTCATTCAGGAGCAAAACTAAATTTTCTTTGGAGGAAGAATTCAGACATGATACAAAGTTGATGTGGGAACCAGAGTGAGCTTGTGAAACGCACTTCACTCACTTAATCAGTGGCCTTGCCCTTTGCTGCCAATATGGCTGATCACACCGGTTTTTCCACACTGTTAACAACTTCATGAGCTCTGCTGAGCACAGTATTAATCTCTGGCGAAACCCCGCTTTACACCCTGATCGATACACGCTGTCTGTCCTGCCTGCGGCACGAAGACTGTGGGAACCACTTTTTTGGAATCCGGTCAAAACATTCACCACGCATTTCACACACGGGATCGAAACAAACACTGGCTATTTTTAAGATGTAGCACCCTTAAAGAGAAACAATGTGGCCAAAGTGAGAATAAATGGAACAGAATAAAAGCGAAGAAAACTTATCAGAGGCAGCCAGCTTGGCAGAACAAAAGTACATTGCAACACAACAGGTAGAAAGCGCAGAAAAACAGCAGTCGTGTTGCACAGTCACTTGACCGCAACACAGAATACATCTGTATGTGGGCGTCTGTAATGTAACATGCTATTTTGCAACCAGACCTGCAATTGGAGCACGGAAGCTTAACCAAGTTTCACACTTTTTTTTGGATAAGAAAGTGCTTTTCTCACTCTCTCAGAAAGGTACAGGACTAATCCAACTCGCTGGGAGGCCACTTAAGCTAATTGGCAGGTTTTGTGGGCATGGGTTGGTACTCAAAATAGCCGAGACCACCTTCCTTCTCATCTTGTATAAATGGCTCCTTCACCACCATCATCTCCTCATTACAATCAGGCCTTTAAATAAGTCAGGCCTCCCCCACAAAGATGGCGAACTGCTCTGTTAATTAGAGTAATGAGACAAATGACTTGAGAGCAAATGAAGGAGAAAGTAAGTGAAAATGAAGGAGAAAGAATTAGAAGAGAAGGAAAGGATCCGAATACGTCCCGCACCCATTGCGTCTCAATCCGCTCCCTAGTTTAGTAGTGTGCTGCTCAGGGAGTCAGCCATTTTTGAGGCCGTCCCGTTGTCCAGATCACTCCAATGCAGAGAAATGTTCACATCCCAGAAATTCCCAGAATGCACCTGCCATGAAACTACAGCAATAACAATATTTACTTACTAGAAATGTCACCACTCCTTCTTAAGTATTTAAAGTCATTTCTTTTTGTGATCTTTCATCCCTATTCCCTAAAATGCATGACAGGTAAACAATTAAGCAAACTTTTAAATATTACAAAGGAATTTGTGTTTTAGTTGAAGATAAAAGGCTAGGGAATAGGGATGAAACAATATTAAAATTCTAGCCGATACAAATAAGCCAATAATTATTTTCATGTCATGGCTTTTAATTGCTAAAAGGCTCACATTAATTTAAAATGTAACTATTTATACCATTATGTATAAATAAATTAAATGAATGCATTTAAAAAGTAAAAGTAATTAAATGTTACAATTTAAGTACAATTAAAAGTTTTGGACAATACCAATAAGCTGCTATATTTTCATAAGCCGATACCCGATAAATGTCTGATATTATGAAATAATAATAATAATAATAATAATAAAACACTAAACCACAAAAAAGAAATCATTTTAAATTCTAGTTAATGCAGGCACCACGACATCATTTTGTACACTAAAGAATTTATATTTTTAAATTTGCATAAGACTTAAGTTTTACATTTTTTAATTATTAGTATTAATATTACAAATGTATATTAGATAACCAATTGGATATGCAATATTAGCACCAATATACTGTGTATCCTCAAATCTTTATTTATGTTCTGCAATTTAGGCATTTTTATTGAAATTGTTATAATTTTGTGCTTTGCTGTGTGATGTTTAATGTCTAAATTGTCATTATTAAAAAAATCAAGAAAAGCACATTTTTCTTAATGGCAGTGTACTTTTTACATCTACAATGAAGGTGGACAACAATGTTGATAAATACCAGCTATATATTTAATGCACAAACCTTGTAATTGTGACACAGCCTGGTCACAGGTAAATGAGTCATCAGTGCCCCAAACTTTAGAGTATCAAGGCTCTCGCTAGAACTTAAATTTGTTCACAATGTCCTGAATCACGTCATAGGGAATTAGGGAGCAGAATGAAACCCAACCAGTCTTCAGTAAGACTTCTATTTAGTTAGAGTCCATTGCGTAACTGAGGGCAAGAGTAAAGTTAATGAGCAAGAGTTGTTTACTTCAAACTTTTAAAAAAGTATGCCAACTTAAATTCCCAAGGTGTCCTCTCAGTCTGAGGTAAATCACAGTAGGGCGGTTCACATCTCCTAAGTGAGCCAAAGCTTTGTCACCACAGTTGCCGTTAAGCTAATTGCTTTTATGGAATCTGAATGGTGATGAGACGTCTTCTCTTTCTGTCTTTGAGACAGATCTGGCACCTAAAGGGCTGAGGCTCAATTCTTCAATGCTTTTAGCCAGGGTCACGTGTCATTGGCAGATCGGAGTCTGGAAAACAGAATACAGCAAGTCCATGAGCTCAGGCACCAAACTACGCCAAGACAATAAAAATGAGAGAATTATATATTGTGCCGTATTAATGAAGTTTCTAACAATAAGAAACATTATATATGAGAGATATTTCTAGGTCTGTTTTGCTTTGTAGTCTATTCTGTCTGTGATTAGGGAAGACAAGGTGGAATCTGATCCCAGACCTGCTGTTTTTTCTACGAACACAGTGCCTGCCTCTCTCAGAGACGTCTTGAAGCAAGGCTTTCCTCTTCATTTACATTATCGTGCAACACAACAAATGTCATCCTCAAGGATTTCTGCATAAAACAGGCTGTATTAACCTCATTCGTTTCATTTTCATGAATTTGCCACTCCTTTGTGTTTGTGAATCCTCACAGCAGCAGTTGTGGAGTCCCTGACTTCCTGAGCACAACACGAGTTCAAACATCGACATCACAGTGAGCCGTCAGGTCCAAAACTAACTTTCTTTTTGGCCACTATTAAAGGTGAACAAGTTCTTGGTTACACAAGAGTAACAGAGTTACAGTTTGATAAAATGAGTTGTTTTATCATATATTACCTCAGGCGGAACAAGAAGGTTATTCTAAAAATAAACAAACCAAGGGGATTTCACGCATGATCCAGTGAATCAGTGTCAGTATAACATAACATAATAAAACATAAAACACTATTAATCAATATTTTCAACATCGATAATAATAAGAATCTTTTTTGAGCACCAAATCAGAGTATTAGAATGATTTCTGCAGGACCATGCGTCACAGACGACTGGAGTAAAGGCTGCTGAAAATTCAGCTTTACCATCACAAGAATAAATTACATAGAAAATCATTATTTTAATATTTCACAACACTGCTGTTTTTACTGTATTTTTTACCAAATAAATGCAGCTTTGGTGAACATAAGAGTCTACTTTTAAAAAAAATCTGACCGACCCAACTTTTAAAGGGTAGTATAACATATTATATATAACATGTAATAAGCGGGATAATGTACATCCAGCCGGTTGTTATCTCAGAATAAACCCCTACAGGGTAATCAGGACCCCGACGCGAAGCGGAAGCTACTTGCCACATAAGTAAATAATTAGACGCAAAATATTGATTTGAGTTGATTGTTGAAATATTTGAACGCAAAGCTTCCATGAAGACAGCAGTTGCGAGCAAGCGGCAAATTCAAACTAGACGGACATTTAAGGGAAACAGTGCAGTCAAACCACTTATTACACAACATTTCACCACAAAAATAATTAAGGCAATAAAAGAATTAAGACGAAAATGTTTTAAAACCTTACCAGTTTGTTAGTTCTCTTATAATCCATTACAGCGTACAAAACAATTGTAGCAAAATGGCAGCAGCTGCGTTTGTATGAAACGAGAGCGAGTCCGTGATACCAGGATGACATAATTAAATAATTGTACACCATTTTGAATCGAGTTTTAATATTTTATTAGCTAAACAAACGCAAAGCTTCCACCAAGAAAAAATAGTTCAAGCAAGAGTACAGCGCCGACTGCTGTTACCCGGATGAGCCTGTGTTATTAGATTTACCGGTTGTTATTGAGGGATATCATACCTCGGAATGTCGCGACTGACCAATCAGAATCAAGTATTCCACAGAGCCGTGTAATAAGATATAATTAAATAATAATAATAATGCATAAAAACAACAACAACAATAATAAAAAACATTACATTACATATTAATAAAAACATAATAATAATAATAATAATAATATACAAATTTTGTTATAGTTATAGCCTAAATAATTTCTTGAAAATGTAACAACATTTTGTGAAGTTTATATTTAAAACGAGAAAGAATTATTTGCCAGAGTGATAAGAAAAATACACTTAATTCAAGACATTCTCACAAAACTGTATGATTTCAAAAAATGTGATCTAGTAAAAAATATCACCTACACTTTCTGGATTTTCACAGCTTTAGCCTACAGTTGGTTCGCCCTCCACCTATAATAGAAAGTATACAAGAAAGAAATTACTTCTGACTCTCACAGAAACAGTAAAATGTATTTTATGACACACAACTGCATAGAGGGGTGCAAGAGGGTTGTGTTTCAAAGTCCTGCCTTGTGCTGACAGACATAAAGAGAGAGGGGACATTCATAATTCAAAGATGGGTGGTGGTGGTGGTAGAGCAGGTTAATCCCTCTCCATCTGCCTAACAGCACCTCTCCCTCCTTCAGCACAGGCCACAGATCCACCTGCACTGAACCAGGGGCTCTCAGCTAAAGATTTGGGCTGACCTGCATGAAGGCTCCCTGCAGACTTCGCCTCCCTGTCTTCCAAATCGCCAATGCCTGACTTTGACGTTTCCAGAAGGAGAGACTCTGAGGGGTCTGCAATCTCACCAGCATGGCTGCTCTCAGGATTAAGGGACAAAGATGAGCCAGGAGGTGCTTCCTGGCTCCAAATGTCCAAGCTTTTTCCCCAACGCCAGCGCTAGGGCTGGACAATAATTCAATATCTCAGTATAATTTTTATTATTTTTTTGGGAAAGAAATTAATACTTTTATTTAGCAAGGATGCTTAAAATTGATCAAAAGTGATGATAAAGACATTTATAATGTTACAAAAGATTTCCATTTCAGATAAATAGTGGTCATATCGATATCGGAATTATATCGTATCGACCGAAATTAAGAAATATATCGTGATATCAATTTTGGCCATATCGTCCAGCCCTAGCCAGCGCTGATGGATTAACAGACAAACTAAATGCAGCAGAAAACACACACAATGCACAAACAAAGTGTAATGCGGCACCGGGTCCTAAGAAACCAATTTGTGAAAAAGAACAGAAGGAGGGGGAACGCTGCTTTGGTCCATGACTCCCCTTTTCTCTTCCTCCTGCTACTCTGCTTGTTCTTTTAAAGGGTCATGAAACCCCAGACTACTTTTTCTGAGATTTTAGCAAAGGTGTTTGTGTTGCACATCATAGAAGACAATGTTAGCATCCGATCGGAG
Organism: Sinocyclocheilus anshuiensis; assembly: GCF_001515605.1. Lineage (NCBI taxonomy): Eukaryota > Metazoa > Chordata > Actinopteri > Cypriniformes > Cyprinidae > Sinocyclocheilus > Sinocyclocheilus anshuiensis. The sequence goes on along the minus strand of NW_015537940.1, from coordinate 570,735 downwards.
AAAACTGGTTAATTTTAAGCTTTTTTGCATTACTTTCAACTTCCGGGTTTAAAATCTACATCGTGTTGACGTCACTATTTGTGACGTGGCAAAGGACTATAGTACATCGATGACGCGTTGGTGTCTATTAAATTATTCATGAGACCGCGTGTTCTTATCCTATGAGAAGACGCTTCGCTTAATTATTCACAACAGCATGTGTTGATTTGCTATGACAGACGCTTTAGACTGTGAGATCGCATACATTAACTGAGAGAAACGTTCATGGATCGAAGGAGAGTTTGTTTTTGCTTTGTAAAAAGAGTTCGGCACAAGCGCGATTCATTCAGTTAGTGAGTGTAACTCACGTGGCGCAGCGCACCACGCCCACTTTTTTAGCATTTCTTAAAACTGTGGAGAGAACTAACCAGTGCTGAAACGGGGGGTTTCATGACCCTTTAATGCCATATTCAGTTCTGCACACCAAAACAGGAATAAACTCAATCTGAAAACTCAATGAGCTTCTTATAAAGTTTAGAAAAGAATATTCTGTTTGCAGAATTTACAAATTTCAATTTTATTACTGACTTACAGTGCCCCCTTTTTTTTGCCCCCTTAGCAATTGTCTATTTGGAGAACAAAATGGTTGCAACATTTCAAACAAAATAACATACTGCTCAAAGGGAACCGAAGTGAAAATTTAATTAAGTGAAATTGGCTAACACAGACTCTCACCACCCCTGAGGAAAAAGAATGCCTCCTTAAATCTAATATCTGACTAGACAACATTAAATAATAATAACGGCAATCAAACAGCACCTGTAATTTGATATGAGCCCATTTCTTTTCAGTCTTTCAGATGTCAACTTGACTTTGTTTTGGATTATTGTCCTGCTGTACCACACAATTTCACTTTAGCTTCAAGCCATGCTCAGATGCTCCGACAATCTCTAGTATATGAGTGAATCCACGTCACAGAGGCCACCACAGACAGAAAAACATACCAAGTCAACCACAAAGCCAGTTCAATGCTGCATTCGCTATTTACATTTTCACTCATCTGACCATAGAATAAACCAAGGTCTTGGGATAATCACATGCTTTTTAACAAACATGATGTGAGCTTTGATGTTTTTCTTGGTGAGCTGAATTTTTCACCTGGCTACTCTTCCATAAGTCTATTTTTCACAGTCCCTTTCCTATTGCGGAGTCATAAACCATGACCTTAGCCGATGCGAGAGAAACCTGTAGTTAGGGCTGTGCAAAAAATCTAATGCGATTTTCAGGATTTACAGCCCTACCTGTAGTTCTTTGAAAGTTTTTCTGTGATCTTTTGAAGCTTTCCAGATGAGGTGCCACTGTGCCCTTTGAGAAATTCTTACCACTTTTGGGAATATTCACAACTAAGAGTCTCTGACTCTAATTTAATTTCAAAGACTAAGGGGGCAATTACTTTTGCACAGCGACGACATGGGTAATTTATTACTTTTTTATTATTATTAAAAAATAATTTACTCATCCTCATGTCCATCTAAACTATTATGACTGACTTCTGTGGAACAAAGAAGATGATATTTTGAAGAATGTTAGTAACTAAACAGTTTTGGTTCCTATTGACTTCAACTGTAAGGACAGAAAACACAATGGAAGTCAATGGGAATCAAAACTTTGTGTTCCACAGAAGCCAGTCAGCCATACATATTTCGAACGGCATGAGAGTTAGAAAATGATGACAGATTTTTGGGCTGTCCCTTTAAATAAACCACCTAATGACAAAAATTATGTTTTTTCCATGTTTCCTTTGCCTATATTTTTACTGTGAATACATAAATAAATTCAGGTAGAAATTATGTGAAAAATCAGGCTAATAATTTTTCATGCCAATGTATCCGGAATGTGCATACTTATGATAAACACACATTTACAATCAACAGAGCAAGTGCACCTGATTCTAGCAAGGTTTTAACAACTATCTCAGCCAAATGCTTATTGGTGGAGTGGAAGGGTGGAGGGAGCAGAACTGATGGGCAGTTTGCCTGAGCTCAGTGCACAGCTGCAGGGCCTGCGGGCAGACAGACAGAGCCCCGCTACAGCAGGTGCTGACATTAATGAGAGTGATAAACCATGAGAGCTGCCCTGTAGTTAAATAAACCTCTTATGAGAGGAAGATTTTTTTTTGCTCCCTTTTTACTATTTTTGAATCTTAAATAAACCTCTTATGAGAGGAAGATTTTTTTTTTTTTTTTGGAAAAATGACGTGGAGCCAGAATTGACATTTAAGATTATTCCAATTGTCAGGTAGGCTTGAGGTTACAATGAATGCTTGTTTTTGAGCCTGCCGGAAAGCCATCAAATTATTTGATTCAAAACTCAAAAAATGAAGAAAATAAGCTCACTTCTGTCTTTTGTATCACCAAGTGTTTGAACAGCTATCTTCTGAGATTGGAGAGTAAATTGTACTTTGATGAACATGAATGAAGATTCAAAAGTGGAGGAGCACAACGTGGCCTCAACATCTGTACTGAGTTCCAAAAACATCTATCAGCATCTCTTACGATGTCAACGCCACTCCTTATTGTGAAATGAAAGTGAAAATCTGAATGAATGGTTCAATGAGTTATTGAGGAAAACTGAGAGACTGAAAGAGACTGGGTACTTGGAACCATTAACAGGGCACATATCTGTGACCACAAGTGTTTACATGAAAAAAAATGTAATAAATCAGTAGACATTGCACTTGGTAACAGTGTGCTAAAAGCCATCAAGCCATTAGGAAACGGATGCTCCCCTGAAGGAAACACTGCAATGACCTTAGTGAGAGAATAATTCTGGGTAAACTATTGCATGGCAGCTGGCATACGTGCTTATAAATGAAGCTGTTGCTGACTTACTAAAGATCCCTTCCATCAAGTCTGCATCAGCTGAACCCAATTATAATTCTGCCACCCCTTTCTGTCCGAGCAGAGCTGAATGCGATTAGTCATATTTTATGGCGTATCTCAACTGTCACGGACAGTCTGGGGGACTTGAACTTGTCTTTGTTTGAATACACAATGGGTGATAAACTACACTGGGAATAGCGATAGCAGCTAAACGATGGAGCACATAATGCCTCCATATGGCTCATCTAAATAAAACAACCATAAGCTGTCAGAGCGGAGCAGCGGCTCCATGGAGCGGCAGAAAGGTAGAAGCGCCGGAGGATGCCTATGATGTTTAGCCTTCCACAGGGCCCAAGGTCAAATGCAACCCTGCATCTGGCCAGCCATCTGCTCCCCGCAGCCGACCGACAGAGCCTGTCACCACCAGCCCTGCGCCCAGTGTTGTGGGATGTGTCTTGATCTCAAAGGGATATCTTGGTAGACAGGGGGCATGAGTAAAAGGGCCTTGCACAGGTGCGCTGTGATGCATGCGTGTTTCCAGCAGATTTTTTCCCACTCTTCATGTCAAGTCTCCTGTCTCATCTGTTTTGTCTTCTCTTAAGTGATCTCTCTCCGATTCAGTCGTCTGCTTGTTTCTCTTTTCCGATTTGTTTGAAAATCTGCCCACCTCCCTGTTACCCTGTCCAACTGTGATACTTTTCTAACGTTTGTCGCCTGCTCGCCGTGAGACTTCATTTAAACAGATTGTCTGACAGATTGTCAGATGTTTCTTTTAAATTATATTTGTATTCTTCTAAAAATTGACAGACGTTGTCCTCCCATGTGACGGCCTCGGGTGAATAGTCCAGCCAAAATAATGAAGTTGGATGATATTTCAATTTTCTGTCAAATCAAGTCATTGTCCTTCAGAGGGGCTCAACTTATACTTCACCAAGCAAATTTCAACAAAAGAGCAGGATGTGAGGAGAAAACGGAATCTATCGTTCAATAATAATAATAATATAATAATTTATTGTCATTGCTGTAGAACAACGAAATTGCATTAGAGCATCAATCGACAGTGCAATTTCATAAGTGCAAATAATAATTTATTGTCATTGCTGTAGATTGCATTAGTTGCATTAGAGCATCAATCGACAGTGCAATTTCATAAGTGCAAATGCGTAGGAATGACATTGACAACAGTGACAACAGTTCAAGTGACTTTCACCAAATCAACAAACTTCTTCCCATAGGTTCTTACCTCAAAAGATGATCCAATCAGACAGCAGGACTGCAGTCAGGTGATTAAACTGAGGGTAAAGTGCTGGATCGCTTAAGAAAGTTGTGACATTCCACAACCGACCTAAGAACAAAGACAAAAATTGATAAAACTTTTGAGTTGCCCATAACTGCTCAATTTTGGAGTTTCAATGAAAAAAGAAAACACACACAGACTCTTAAAATGCACGTTCTGATAAACGCTGATTTGGTGCTCAAGAAACATTTCTTATTATTATCAATGGTAAAAAAGGTTGTGCTAATATTTTTCTGAAAATCATTAAACTTTTTTTCCAAGATTCTTTGATGGATCGAAAGTTCAAAACAACAGCATTTATTGGAAATAGAGATCATTTGTAACATTATAAATGTTACTTACTATACTTAAATCACTGTCACTTTTGATGCATTTAATGCATTCTTGCTGAATAAAAAGCATTAATTTATCAAAACAAATACTATGATTAATACACAAAAGTGGGACACAAAAGTGGCCAAAACTTTAACAAAACGTGACAGCCATAGAAAAAAACAAAAACTCCCACCAAAGTTTCTGTTACATCTGAAGAACATGTTCTCATCTATTGTCTCCACAGACAAACAAATGAGGCCTTTTCATTCATAAAACGTCTGTTTGTGTGATCTGCACATACCAGTTAATGAAGCTATAGACTGTCATCTCAGGACTGTGACACTTAGACACCGAGCCAAAACTAACAGAACAAGCGCTCAGAGAAAACAATATCTTTGCTGAGAAGATGAAGGAGGCGCTTTTCACTTAACATTCATTATGGGCAGATTTCTAACCAAATCTCTACAAATCCCCCATCGGAAGCTGCCCAAATCTCAGGGCATCTCAGAGCGCAATCTGCTCTTCCAATCTGCTGTGTGAGAATGAGACACTAGCTCAAGCCAGCTCCTTACTGACAGCACCCGAGTCTCCACAAATCTTACTGCCTGTCTCGTCTCCGCTGCATTTCCTTATTCTCTTGGTCAGTCCGTCTGTCTCTGTTTATCTCCCTCCATGTCAGTCTCTCTTTCGCTCTATGCTCCTTACTCTTTATCTGTCTTTTGCCCCATTTTGCTTTGCATAAAGACAGGCTGCAGACACAGGAAATGCAGTACTCCAACTGCCTGTGTCACCAGACAGCAATATGAATTACAAAAAAGAAAAATCGATCCAATAACAGCCATGTTTAATATTGCAAATCCCCTCCAGGGCAATGTGAATTAGTTATGCTCATGTAGAGCGGCCTCTTAATTCGGCGAATTCTACAGCACTATACCTGCATTTGTTAAATGGCTTTCATATAGCTCAAGTAATAATGAACAGCCTGAGTTTGTAAAAGTGGCAATTATACAAACATTAAGTATTTAGAAAGCATTTTATCACTTGTTGTTCGATTTAAAATGACAGCCAGAAGACCAGAATCACCTGGTCAGTGCCGGACAGAAATCGTCTCTGCTTGTACTCTCAAAGCTTCTCAAAGCAAAAGACTGGATTTGGGTGAAATCCAAAGCTCAGTGTGGAAAAGCCAAGATCAAATCTGGCATTTAAATAGATAGTTCGCTCAAAAATGAAAATTCTGCCATTATTTACTCACTCTCATGCTGCTCCAAACCCATATGCTGTTTACTTCTATCGGTGGAACATAAAACATTTGAGATATTTTTGAAGAATCTTCATACAGGTCTTTATAGTGACCAGTATATTAAGCTTAAAAAAGGATAAAAAGTCTTCAAGTCATTTTGTGAGGAACAGACTGACATTTTTACAAAGTCCATAATTCACTGGAACCGAATCACTGAGTTAGATTCAAGAACCGGTTCAATCTAGTTCATAAATTATTCTTTAGAGCTAGCTTTTTCCTCTGAACCGGTTCATCCTTTCCATAAATTGAACAAAACAATTAATTCAGGAATATGACTGATCCTGCTCTGTAGTTCAATTCACTCATTGTGGTTAACAAATCACTGGAAGCGATTATTGAAGATTATTACTAAACAATGTAAATTTTCACACAAATCTTTTGTATGACCAACGTCATTTACACGTGTTTCTAAGTCTTGCCGACTTAAACATTCAAGCATTTTAAACCATTCAAGCACTTGAAGAGGCTTAAGATAATTCAATTCGGTACTCGCACACTGTTTCCCGTGTTTCAGACAGCACGCGAACACAGAATTGATTCCTCTTTTGCGTATCCTTGCAACTGAATGGACACATACACACAAAATTCTCTCAAAATAACCATCTCTGCAGGTATTCTTGTAAACACAGTCGGTTATGTCTTAACTGAATGTAAACAGTGGAGAAAGAAATCTCAAGTGCAATTATAATGCAGTGGTTGCCTCTCCTTTTAAATGTAAAGAGCACAGGCAAATCTTTTGTTTATATGAAGATATGTCTTTCATTTGTATTTATTTGTTTGATTTGGGATTTGCTTTAAAATTTCAAGTTAGTTTTTATTATTTGACATATTTCAATTTCACAAAGAAATATGCAGCATTTGGTCTCGGAAATAATAAAAGCACACCTTTTCATTTATAATTTGTCTTAAATCTCATGTCTTAAATAAAAAAAAAAATTGTGAGAAAATTGTATTGTGAAATCAGTATCATGAATTGTATCGCACTGTGAGTTGAGTGAATCGTTCCATCCTTGTATGCTACTAGTTTTGCTGTGGTATTGAAGTAAAGTGTTCTTTAAATAATATGTTATTTAAATAATAAAGAACCTTTTTTCTTTTTCTCATCCAAAAAATGATCCAATCCGTCACTCAAAATCTGCAATATGATCCGAGCCTTAAGTTTTGTCACCTGTTGCACACCCTACTCTCGTTTTATGAAGAAAAATACAATCACTTGAATTTTTGATCATGGTGATTTGTCCGCAGTGAAGTTCAGCCGAAGTCTTTTTTTATTCGGGCTAGTTACATTTATTTTGGGCTACCAAAATCTGAAGAATGCCTGCCCGAATCGCTACCAGGGATTTTAAAATTTTGCGGGCTTTGTGACTTCAAAAGACCTGAAACATAATTCACATGTTGTATGGTCTTTTATGGTGCTATTTTCTCCATTTTTGGAGGAGGTCACTATGAAACAGCCTTCATAAATTTTGTTTGGCATATGGTTTTGGAACCACATGAGGGTGATTAAAAATTATAGAACCTTCATTGTTGAGCGAACTATTTCTTTAGCATCCTGTTTACATTTAGTCTTCATTAGCTGCTTTTAAAGCTAGGGCTGCATGATAAATCGCGCAGATCATATATGAACGTGGTTTTGCGCAGCTTGTCAGTGAACAACGGCTCTGTGTAGTAAATGCTGCTCCATGTGAAAGCACCCATGTGATGGAGATTTACCGCTGATTACAGAACTGGCTTTACTGACAAGATGCACATTAAATATCACATGCGATTTATCGTACAGCCCTATTTAAAGCATCATAAATTTAAGCGCAATGGACTTCGCAACTTCAGAGCAAACACCACAAAGTACACCTTGTCTGGATCAATGCAAAAAAAAAAATCTTTACAGTTCAACTAGTGCAGAGGACCAGGAAACCTGATCCTACACTCTAAAAAATGCTGGGTTAAATACAACCCAGTGCTGGGTAAAATAGGGACAAACCCAGCAATTGGGTTGTTTTGACCCAGCGGTTGGGTTACTAACCAGAAGGTTGGGTTAAACATTTAACCCAACCGCTGGGTCAAAACAGCCCAATTGCTGGGTTTGTCCCTATTTTACCCAGCACTGGGTTGTATTTAACCCAGCATTTTTTAGAGTGTAGATCAGCATTTCAACACAAGAATGTTTCTCCAAGCACAGTCCTTGTAAACCCACGGTCTGCAGCGAGCAGAATACGGGTGGCGTTCTGCCAACATTCCTCAAAGGCTTTTAAAGCGCAAACCCTGATAAGAACCCTGGCCAGCTGATCACCCTTCGCTCCTCAGAGTTCACGCCGAGGCTATCGGGGAGGAAAGGGCTAACAGCTAAACCATCCATCCTGTATTTTTTTTTTACAACAACTTCTCTAAAAAAAACTCATATTTTGTGTCCATGATGCTGATACATTTTACATTACTCTAGCCAGGAGCGCACTGAATAGAACCAAAGAAAAACAACTTAAGTGAAAAAAAGTAGGGGAAAAAATATGCTGGAAACTTTTACGACAAAACAAATCTGAGTGAGCCATAGGCAGCGTTCCAGCATCTATGTGCTTCGATTAACTGTAGAGAGACACTTTATTACTCTAGCTTGGCTTGGTCTTACTTCTAAACATTTACAGCTCTGTACTCAAGTATTGCTGCTTATTTAAGTCACCCTCGAATAATACAGCATATGTTTAGCTATAGCTTTCCCTGCAAATGCTCATTTTTGGCTTCTCCTTAGCATCTATTTAAAGACACAAACCAAATCCATGCAAACCACGAGGAAATGTGCACAAACTGAGTTTCTCCCAAGCCAAGAGAAGCTCCTGAAAGGAACGTCTAATCGCTGAGCCGCTGAAGTTTGATTAAGTCAGAGTGCCTGAGGCGGGAGGTCTCACCATCCCAGATAAATCTCTGGAGAGAGGAGATCGCTGGGGAGTATTACTAAAGATAAATAACGCATGGACATCATCTCACCAAAACACACATCAGGAAACACACACACACTATGCAGAGCCTGAAGGATTGCATGTCCAATGCGGAGACAAATACTACAGTTTCTTTTCAATTTCGTCTAAATAAACAAACAATAAAACACTAAAAACTGAAATCAGTCCATTTAAATGCTACAAATGAATTTAGATTTCAAAACTTTACAAACTTACAAAACAAAAATGGATATTAACTTTGAGATTCGCTAAAGACTACATTTAATGTTAATAAATTATTAATAATAATTCCTTACATTTATATAGCGCTTTTCTGGGCACTCGAAGCGCTTTACATAGAAGGGGGAATCTCCTCAATCACCACCAATGTGCAGCATCCACCTGGATGATGCGACGGCAGCCATATTGCGCCAGAACGCCCTCCACACACCAGCTTATTGGTGGAGAGGAGACAGAGTGATGAAGCCAAACAGCAGATATGGGGATGGTTAGGAGGCCATGATGGTCAGAGGCCAATGGGCTTCGCAATCGTATTACTGTTTTTAAAGGGGTCATCGGATGCAAAATTCACTTTACAAGTTGTTTGAACATAAATGTGTGTTGGAAGTGTGTGTACACATCCATCCTATAATGATAAAAATCCACCCAGTGTTTTTTTTTTTAAATCCCTATTTTAAAATCCCCTTTCTCAAATCAGGCTGTTCATAGATTCCTGTCAGAATGACGTAGTTCTGCACAGGCCCCTCCCACGATAGTTGATTGACATTTTGGCATTTTTTAATTAATCGGCATTGGCTGATTGTGCGGCAAATTAGGCCGATTTATAGGCAGGCGCATCTGCGGGCAGCTAAACGTTGTTGCGGAACGCCGGAGAATCTCTCTCTGGCTGCGTGAGAGACGGAGCAACTCGCACTCTGCAGCCGCTTCTTGTTCACACACAGTTTCAGCTAATGATGGCAGGGCAAAACAGACTGCTTCGAAAGCGTAATTACGCTTTACCCTACTAGAATTGATGCTGGAAAGTTATCATATTCATAAGTGCAACAAGTCATTTGCATGTGAAAGTAGAAACACATGCAATTCAGACGAAACTTCTGGGCTGATTATAATGTGCACGTTAACTTTCCTCGTGAAATGTGTGTGTAGGTCTGACAATAGCATCCACGATGTCCTCGCTCATGGCCAGTGCACTCTTAAGCAGTTATGAGCAGCAGGCTGTGTAATGTGTGTGAACTCTTATTTTTGTTATCACTTGGCCATTTGACTTATAGCAGTGTCCAGTGTTTCCCATACATTGAGTTATTACTTCGTTGAATAAACTGATCACTGCACGTTTCAAAATTAAAATGCAGCGCGGATGTTTTTATATGAATGTATCTTTGAAAAGAACCGACCGTCTTCAGAAAAGCTTCGGCGTCATTTTCATTTCGCCTTTCCTGTAATGCCTGATAACGTAGCGTTTGTGAGCACAGTGCTTATTAGATTACAGCCGTTACCGGGGAAACCACTATATCTCCCGCTCCAACAGTGCCTCCTGCTGGCAGAGAATTAATTTGCATTTGCAAGTCTGTGGGAAACACTGGTGTCTGTCAGCAAAC
>NW_015537940.1:549416-559667 GCF_001515605.1 Sinocyclocheilus anshuiensis | reverse complement strand
CGTCGATTCAGCGTGGTATGCAAGACTCTCGCTCTCTCTCTTTGCATGTGTGAGAAACACAGTGCTATCAGTAAAGCGGTGGCGAGTCGTGCGCCTTCACACTAGTTTACGGTACGTCAAATGCAGGTGCGCTGCGTGCTACATACTGCGAATCCATTGAGTACATGACATGATCCACTGAGCGCATCCAAACATATCGGCCAAAAAATCGGCATCATATATCGGCCATCGGCTGCCCTGATTTCTAAATATCGGCATCGGCCAGTGAAAAACCCATATCGGTCGACCTCTAATTACATCATGCATACTTGTCTTATGCTTTAGTGAGATTATCACAGATCTTCTCCACTGCATGGTCAAAAACACCAAACTACACATCTCTGACTTGCAAAAGATTAAAATCTCAAAATAGTCATCTACATCCATTGATGATTCAGACCACTTTTTAAGACCGTTACTACCTTTTGCCAGGAATAACTTGGCAGAAGTAGTTTCCGTTCCCTAAAAAAAAGCAGAGATGTAGGTCAGGATTCAGTTTCAGCCTAGTTGAGGACGTCAGACCACCATTCCCCCCTTTCCTTTCCTCTGAGTGTGCAAAGGATTTGACCCTGGGCATCTTCCACCTTCAACTTCCCTCTGGAAGAAAAATCAATGGCTTTGGTATTCAGGACACACTGCTCCTGCTTAACCTTTGACCTTTCGACCCAGTCAGACTGCGTCAGGAGGAATATGTAGACTTTGTCTAAAGGAGGTCAAATGTTTTTAAAAGTATTTTCACTGAAAACACTACAGGGGTGGTCTGCTGTCTCTATCTTTCTCGCTCTTCTTATTTTTTTAAATGAGAAGCACCAGGAGACTATTACGACAGAATAATAGCTGCGGAAACGATTCCGCTAAAGAAACATAATATTATTAAAGTGAAGTACAATCTGCCATTGTCCCTTTCCCATCTGCTGGTGGTGTGTGATATGAGAGATTTATAGAGCAGTTCAGCTTGTTAGTTTAACTGATGCCACATTCTGTGTGATAATAAGCTGCCGATCGTCACAGAGGAACGAGATTAGCTCTTCCCGTCTATTTACACACTATTATCATGCTAATTGAGAAAGAACCAAAAAATATAATCTAAATCTGAACTGAAAGCAGCATTGCTGTATCACTAAGCACTATGGTTAACTGTGGCTGAATGGTTTGCTCATTGAGCTTTGAGGGACACATTGAATGGTCACGTGCTGTACGCTTCAGCCAGCAGTTAATTAACAGGCCACAAAATGTAAAGTATCTGTCTAAAAAGGTCTTGCCCATGTTGTGACCTCAAAAGCAGGGATATAGCCATTCAAATTTTATTTATTTTTTCATATTCTTACATATAAATTATGCTACCTATTTAGGGCTACACAATTAATTAGAATAAAATCACATAAAGGATCTCCTGGTACAGCGGTCTCCACACAAACACCAATTTGCTTATAATGTGCCTTATAATGCGAGTTAATGTGCATTAATGCGCTTATAATGTGTATTCTGACATTTACAAAATCCCTTTACTTGAGGAATTATACAAATTACTAACACAATAATATTATTTATTAATTTAATAAAAAAAAAAGTTACTTTAGCAAATGAGATGTAAATGCCAATATTTTTCCAATTTAATTATTGCAATATTTGCCAAAATTGTATATAATTTGTTGACCAAATCATGCAGCCATAACACAGTATCCATTCAGTGAATTGGAAGGGGGAAAGAGCTGTGAAGAAGGGCTTCACAGAGCAAAAAAGACCTTAAAAGCCAACTAATACATTTGTAAGCCTATTTTCACCCTATATTCAAGCTCATATATTCCATGTGACACACCCTGGGGAAGAAGTCCAGTTACTGTTAGTATATGATGATGAGATACACTGTAGATATTTTAGGGGGCCTGTCTAGAGGGAGATTTGAGTGGGATGGGGGGCAGACTTGATTATTTCATGGAGTCTTGAACGCACCCCAGTAATATCCACGGTGATCACTATATGATGACACAAGGGACTGGAGGGAGAGAGAGAGAGGGACTGGAGGGAGAGAGAGAGAGAGAGAGAGAGAGAGATTTTTAGGGGGCCTGTCTAGAGGGAGGTTTGAGTGGGATGGGGGGCAGACTTGATTATTTCATGGAGTCTTGAACGCCCCCCAGTAATATCCACTGTGATCACTATATGATGACACAAGGGACTGGAGAGCGAGAGAGAGAGAGAGAGAGTGTGAGAGAGACACAGAGGTGGAGCGGAGGAGAGACAATCTAGGTATATGCCTGTAGTGAGAGATGCATTAGGAGTAATATCAGTCTCTGTGGTTGAAATGTGTTTATGGCAAGTTGTTTTTCATACATCAGAGATTGCTCTGCAGGGATGAGCTGCAGGCCAACACACAGAATGTGAGAAAGCAATAAAGCAAGATCAAATGAAGCAGCCTGAAAGCACTACACCAGAAATGTGTGTGTGTGTGTGTGTGTCTGTGGGAGAGAGATATTTGCTGGTACCTGTTATATCACAAATAGCTTGAAAGGATAAAAGACCAAATAAGACTGATGTACATGCACACATGCATTCCCTTCCCACATGCACAGTTGAGTCATCATATGGTTAACGGTGGGACATACTTGAGGAATGTGAGGCAGTGTGTGTGTGTGTGTTGGGGGGGTTAGCGAGGGCTCTGGTCAAGAGCCAGGGGGGTTATTTTATACCCCTTCCTCAAGTATCAATTCTGGCCCCCACGTCCACAGCCAGGCCTAAAAATAACCCCCGTCTCTATAAGTGTGTTTGTAGAAACATAGTGCGAGAGGGACATCTGCTTCTAATCTGAAACTCGACAGGGTCCAAACCAAACCCAGGTTATCTGCACACGCTCACAGAAATTGGCTCAGACGTACAAAGCAGATACTGAGCTTTAAACCTTCAGATCGGCCTCTTTCTCAGAACTGCACAAGAATGCCTTCGTAGTATCTACAAAGGTCATACTAGACTTTCTATTTATAGGGGGCTTGAAAATTAGAGGGATTCGAAAGCGGCACACTAAATGTATGTATGACAGTAAATATACTTGCAGGGGTACAAGCAGGTACGAGTGGTTTACATTATGTGTCAAGACACAGAGTTTTATTAAAGGGACAAATCAAACCCAAAAATAAAAATTCAGTTATTTATTCACCCTCATGTCTCATACCTGTATGACATTGTTTCTTCTGCAGAACACAAAAGAAGATATTTTCAAGAATGATTCAGCTGCTTTTGTCCACAATGAATGTCAATGGGATCCAAATCAACCACGCTGGACCCCTTTGACTTTCATTAAATAGAAAATGGCATTTCTCCACAAAACAAAGAACATTCAAGTTTGAAACGACATTAAGAGAAGTAAATGATGAATTTTTATTTCTGGGTGAACTAACCCTTAAAGGCACATGGCGGCAGAGTTTAGATGTTTACAGCTGGCAAGCCGCATTAATATAGACTTCCACAGATATGCAGGTACAGGTGTGTGTGTGTATACTTGCTATTGTACAAAGACTTCAAACAGCTCTTCCAATCAGATTTTAAAATCTGGGGAAAAAAAATAATTTTTTCAATAATAGACTTACTGTTCAAGTGTTATATAATATGAAGCCACTTTTCAGACTTTTTCTTATGAATAATCTTATCCTTTAGTTTGAATCCATCAAGTTCCAAATAAATCAAATGAATTAAGATAGATTTCATCATATTTTACTGGATCATCCAAAACTAGGCATTACAGCGTGTTTGTTTATTATATAAACCATTTTTTCATATAGGCTAATTCCCAGCAAAACAACTATACTCAGTCACACTAAAAATTCCAATGTATTAGATATAAAATATCAGTCAAGTGACATCATGTTTTTCTCAGAACTATTTTTCTTGCAATTACTTTAAATCCATTGGTCCCAAGGTGATTGTCTTTAACAATTTATCAGTTGTTTTATAATTCCCAGCCAAATGTGAACACAGTTTTAAAGTTGTTTTTGTGCTATATTTCTATAAAATAAATGTGACTTGGTTTATAATGCATATTTTGTTTCATAATGCAAAGACATTGATGTATTTTCCATTAGTGATCGACCAATATATCGATTTACCGATATTTTTCCCGATATTTAAGCATTTTACAATAATCGGATATCGGTTTTGTAATATCGGATTCACCGATAAACGCCGCCATCTTGTGGATGTTTTGAGAATTGCGCGCAGGATCGCCATTGCACCACGGCGTCTGAGGGGAAACAAGACAACAACAACGGTGTACACGGGTACTTGATTTACTGTAGTTAGTAAACTTTATTTAACATAACAGCCTTTATTGCACAAATGAGATGTATTACATAAATGCCTGATATACAGTTTATGCAGCTTGGCTCGAAGAAATAGAGACGAACTCACGGAGTCATGTAAGATAATCCGTCAAGTCCTGTCCCAATAAAGACATAACTTTGCGTGAATTAAATAATATGCAGCCATGAATGGGCGCATGTTGGAAATAAAAGTGCTGAATTTAATTCGCTCTCTGTTGTCTATATGCTCATCGTCTCATGAAGTCGGAGTCACGTAGGCTAAGATACTCCGTCAAGTTCTCTCCCAATAAAGACGTAACTTTGTATTAATGAAATACAGCCATGAATTTTTTTTTTTTTTTTTTTTTTATTTTTTTTTTATCGTATATACAATCATTTATTCCACAATACAAGGTTTTAGTAATCCCACCTGCTCCAAAGCACACATAAAACAAATTTAAATTTCTGCTGTGTTTTGCAGTTGATGAATGCAGTTAGTCCTGGTTGAGTGACGGGTGGTGTTGCGGTACCTTGGGATTCCACGGCCTCTGTGAGAGGGAGAATCTCCTTATCTTCAGGCTGTAATTTCCTGCTCCGTTTCACTCTTTAGAGCCATAAAAAATTTTCATTTTAAAAACATGCAGTGAGGCAGTCAAGTCATTTATCCAGCACTGACTCTGATGAGCGCATTTCAGATGCTCTTTATAGCCGCCTATAAAAGTTACAGCAAAACAAACCTGAAACACTCAGACAGACTCTTAAAGGTCACTGTCATGCCAGTAATATAAAATACATATATAAAATGGCTTTTTTCTTGCTTAGAGGCTGTCAATAATGCTGAACACCTGAGAATAAATGATTTCCTTCTGCTTTTGTTTGCCTGCTGTCATGCTTCATGTTTGTGTCTCTCCATTTTTAAGTTTACATGCTTGAGAGCTTTGTGAAGTTTTCAGAAACAATGGTCAGTTCCAGCATTAACCCAAACACTGAGAATCACCAACCGACAAGTCAATTAGTGAGGCCGACTGTTTTGTCTTAGGACTGTACCAATATAAAAATTCTTACTGAAAGCAATAAGCTGATATACTAATTGTACCAAAACCATTAAGTTTCCACACTATTCAGTCTTAATAATGTAAAAGAGAAAAGCTACAGGAGAAAAAGGCATCGATCATACCGTTATTATTATTACAGCATAAAAAAATAAACATCCATTTTGAGATATGCTAAATATTACATTTAAAACGGTTATTAAATTATAAGTGTTCTTTAGATTAATTTTAAGTGAGCATTAGATGATGGCAAGGGTATTTTAAAAGTAAAAATAGAGTAAAATTAGCATGCACAATGAAATATGCAACCCCAAATGATATGATTAAAAGAAAACATCACGATATTGGTTATATTTTATTTATTTGCAAAATAAATAAATGCACTCTTGGAAAAGTGTCTTTAAATTAATCCCACCACATTCACAAAGCTGCCCTACCATTGTGCTCCGTCTAGCCATTTTTGGACATAATAACCAAATGTAAACACCCCCTAAGAAACCCATCCAATAATCTATCAGGTGAACCTGAAAGCAGTCTAATTACCCAGGGCTTCCAGTTCAGGCAACCCACCGACTAGTTGATTTTAAAAATGTGTATTTTTGCACATCCCCAGGAGGAAACCACTCACTCTTCAAATCAGATTCCATCCTCTAAATTCATTAGAGGATGATGAAAGCAACATAAATCACTTCATAATAACATATATCAGATTATCCATGTATGAACAATGCTTTATCTTCCACCACAAGTGGGAAGAATGGTTAACATAACATCCTTCTCAAGGCATTCTGGAAAATGAACATATTATAAAGGACCCCTGAGAGTTTAAAACCAGATTAAAAAGTTGAAAGCTCACAACAATTCCAGCACAAGCAGCTAATCAATGCAGCAGGAAGAGTTGTTCCATTATAAAGTGATTAAGAGATCATTTAAAGCACAATCTGGAGCAACCCCAAGCCCACCACCCTGGAGTGAGACAATAAATAACCTGTATGTATGGAGAAAAGTAATTAAAACGGAGAGCTGCAGTTCGCATTGCAGGTTGGGGTGGGAGAACGAGAGGGGGGTGGTGGCTTCGGATGGCGGTCTGGGGAGGAAAGCCGTTCTGGACACATCTGCCCGTGGATGTGAGCTCAGCTTTGAATTCTAGCATACCAATGTGACGAGTACAAAAAGGTGTCTGTGTGGAGTCTGGTGGCTGAGGATATGGTTGAATATTCAAATTAGGCAAACGGGGTAATCATGACTCCATAATCAGGTGGAAAGAAGAGTTGCTAAAAAAAGAAATAATAAAAACAATGACACACCTCAGCGATTTCACACGGTTATCACTCAGTTTCCATTTAGCTCTTATTACTCAGCTAGCCTTACATTCTTAAAGATGACAGTTTGTGTAGGCAGCGACTTCTTTCCTCATGAATCACAATGCATGCATGAGTACGTGATCCACATGATGTATTTGTTTTCATAGAAGTGACAAAAAATTTAATGATATTCAATTCATTTACAGGGTCAAATTCTGTCATCGAATAAAAGACAATATGGGTTTATACCTTCTTTTTAATTACAGATGCATAATATATTGGTCGTCATCATTTTATTTATTAGTATTGGTTGGATTTCTATATTTGTGCATACTCACTTCCACAAATGTAATTTTTTAAAAATACCTTTGTGGTTTTCTATGTTCACTGAAAGTCTTTAAAGACACTAATAATTTAATAGGACTATTTAATGTAATATTAAGCAAATCACATAATGATCCATTTTTCTTAATGTATATTATAATATTCTGACATCCAAATTCACATTTGGATTTAAAATTATTTTATGTTTAAATTCTACACCATTGAAAAATAAAATAAAAAAATAGTATACTATTTTATATATGCCATTTATCAGTTAGCCATTCAGAATTTTATTATTGGTGCATTTGTATTATCAATAAATGATTAAACACAAATAAAAACAAACTAAAATATTATTCCTGTAATTCTAATAATCTCCATCTAAGAGACAGCAGCTTTTGACAGGAGAAACACAATCGCTGTTATATCTATTTTGTCATAATAGCCATAAAAGCAATAAAAAAGTCGCTTTGGACCTCATCAGATATCTGTTATTGATGAGGATTTGCAAATCCATTTTGTCTTACCTACATGCAACTCATTACACACATGGAAATGAATGAAACCATCTTGTAGTGAACAAAGCTGTTGTACTCAGCAAGCGATCTGCCTTTCCTTTTTCTGCGTTTAATCTCTCTTAATTTGCAAACATATCTCTGTCTTTGTGTAGTGTCTGGACACACTCCATCTCAGTGTGCTTTGCAGGAGTGGCCAGTTCTCGGTCTCTCTCCATCTGTGGCTGCTGTGGTTCTGCATGTGTTGTTTGACAAGAGGTTAAAGTTTCAGAAAAATGGCTTACAAAGCTGCTGGAAGCCAGGCATGCTGTCCAAGGGCAGAAGGGAGCTGAGGGTTGAGGCCTGTAACTCGTCCAAAGTGACGTCCAACACACACTCGTCCTCTCTCTCAGTTTGCATCACTCTTTTTATTTTTTTTTCTGGGTTCAGTGCTTACTCACCCAGGCTTTCCAACCAAGTGCTAGCTCTTCTAGCAGTGACAGCACGTGCCTCCACTGACAACTCCAAAGAATGAACATTTTCCCCATCTACCATCAAGACTGTATTTAAATAATAAATAAGCAAACAAACATCTACACACATATTTTTAGACAAGGACCAACCAATTTATGCAATAATACAAACTGAATTTCCTCCCAAATCGAAACTCTACACTGGAAAAATCATTGGACCTCATGTATAAAACTTTGCATAGATTTTGTCTTAAAAGTGTTTCTATACACAAAAGCTTTCAGAATTCTTAAATGGTGCTCCAGAGCCTGCACAAAATTTCCACTTAGAAATCCCAAGATTTTGCATACATACATACCCACCCTGACTTTTGCCCAAAACAACCATATGCAGCTTACAAAACCTAGTTTTACTATGCATTACCTCATCTGCATATAACTTCCACATGCAAATTCCCATTCATGTAATACTACCGTATTTAACACAGACTGTAAATGCTGTGCCATTACACTGCTAGAATCCTTGTATTGTTTAAGAATAAATGTAAATTAGAATAAAAAATGATCAGTGTGTACACAGTCTAGAGTGTCCAGACAGTTTTTTTTTTATAAATTCTTGAATGGAAAATTGCATACATGCATACCAATGTCTATTTTGTGTATGTCTGTTTATACATGAGATCCCTGGTCTTTTAGGCTTGGTATTATAGCTGCCAATTTGAAAATTTACAATGAATTCTCCTGAAATTAAAATTGCCAGTTTAATTTCATATCAATACAACATATTGACTCCTTAAACAGTGTACGTTATGTTTGCATTTGCTGGAGAACTGGACCTGAAACTTGTTTTAAATCAAAATCTAAACTTATGCAATAATAATTTTACAAAGCAATACATAGGCAATGAATCATTTGACAGACATAAATCAAATGGCAAAACTCCCTGCACATCCTAAAATTCAGCCATGCTACAGGCTTTTTTTTTTGTGCCACTCTGAGATTTTTACTGTCCCAATCTGGCCACCCCAATAAAAATATCCCAGAGGCGTCACAGCCTGCCTCAGACTAGAGTAAGAATAGGACTGGCATTTTGACTCTGTTGAGGATTTCAACAGAATTTATTTAAGTGTGAATGTGTGACAAATTAAAATCATCGACCACCAACAACTTAATAACAGAGTTTAGCACAATAATGCCATTCATTACAGCAGATTACGAAGGCCTGGCAGAGATGCCACAACCTCTCAGCTGGAATCTTACCAACCTGTATGGCTATTTAGCATTCTCGCATTTGTATATAACGCAGGGACTCACAATTTCTGGAGATGTTCATAATAGCTGGAACGCCACAAGTTGTACCCACCAGGAGAGAGGAGGCCAGGTTTGAAGGCCAAGGCCCACTGATCGCGCTGCCATGCTGGTGCTGGCTGCCCCCACTAGAGGGCTGCATAATAGATGATGCAGAGGTCCTAGGTCTGACAGGTAATAATTCACTCCCCAGGGGTACGAGACCTCTCACTGGACTTAGGCAGCCAGGCAGGAACAACAGCTCTCATTCCACTGCACCCCAATAGCCTCGTAACCCTCCTCTCCAGGTGCATCTTCCAGCCATTGGCTACCCTGTTGCTACGGGTTACAACAATCAACATGAAATATGAGGGGCCATTATAGTGTGGAGTGAACTGCCCAGAGTAACTAATTGAAAGTGATCCATTGTGTCTCACAGCCGGTCCAGAACAGGTACACAGTGGTTTTTTAGCCCGCATTCAAATGTAGAGAACGAATTGACTTGCATTTGTTCCATTTTAGAGTTTCAATCCATCTTAAAAAATGGCTATGAATAACTAAAGCAGGGTAACAAGTCTCCAGAGTAAATTGTCCTTGTCTGATGAAATTGGGAGGTGGGGGGGTTGCGCAACTCGTCAGTTGCGCAACTGACGAGTTGCGCAAAACCACGTCCATATTCGCGCGATTTTTTGCGCTGCTCGTCAGTGAACAACGGCTCTGTGTAGTTAATGCTGCTCAATGTGAAAGCCCGCAGGTGATGGAGATTTACCGCTGATTACAGAACCGGCTTTCTGACAAGATGCGCGTTAAATATCGCATGCGATTTATCGTGCAGCCCTAGTATTTTGTATACAGTTTGCAAAGATGTGGTTTAAAGTTCATCTAAAAATGAAAATTCTATCATCATTTACTTGTATGGCTTTCCAACTTTTTTGGAACACACACACACACACACACACACACACACACACACACACACACACACACACACA
>NW_015537940.1:542479-549405 GCF_001515605.1 Sinocyclocheilus anshuiensis | reverse complement strand
TAAAAAAAAAAAAAAAAGTCTCAATTTTTTGCCCATACAATGAAAGGCAATCAATGCTGTTTGTACCCTGACATTCTTGTGCATTCAACAGAAGAAAAATATCTTACAGGCTTGGAATGAAATGAGTAAATGATGACATAATTTTCATTTTTGGGGGAACTATGCCTTTAAATACAAGGAAGAAGAACATGGACACATTTTCCACAGAACAAGTGAGCGTTGACCTCAAACGATACAAAAGTCAGCACAGAATATTCAAGGGTAATTGTAATACTTAATATCTAATAGTCTTAAAACCAGCAAAGTAAGGCAGAGAGACAAGCTATTTAAGTGGAAAACAACACACTCTCTGACTGTATTCATAATACTGGAACCCATTAAAATTCTACTTGGGTCACTTCAGAATTACTGGTTGAATATTTAAGTGCACTTATATTGCAATTATGGACCAAACCTACTTATTAAACAACAGTTATCAAACGTTTTTAAAAAAGAAAGAAAAACCACAGGAAAATGTCTAATGATAGCTCAGAGAGCTATTCATTATTCATTAACACTTTAGATCATTCAAGACAACCTCGGGGTAGATGCCAGAAATATACCTCCTGCACCTGGAGTAATGAACCCTCCAAGCTACTCTTAGTCTTGTTTACGGTTGAATTTTTACCAAGGACAAACGCGTTTTAACTGAAATCTAAAGCAGGGTCAAACAGTAACCAGCACCTGGAGCAAAAACATTATTGAAAGTGACAAAAATGCCCCAGATAATCAAAATGTGGCGGGGGGAAATGGCTGATCTATAACAAAGGGACCAGCAATGTACTCTAGTAAAGCATATGTGTTATGATATGTACAGATATTACAGATGCTTTTGTATTTGATAGGTGACAGCCATAATTGTTCAGAATGAGAATTTATTTCTATTGATTGGCCCACTTAACGGACATAACTGGATGACATATTGTTCATTTTATATAGATACAAAACAATAAACCCTCATAATAGATGAAGATAACTCTGAAAATCACTTCCAGTGGTAATTGCTGCTTGGTCAAAAAACCATAACTAGCCTATTAACAATGTCAAAAGGATCACAGAAAATGCTGCTTTTGAAATGCTCATGCGTATTTGTGCGCATGACCTCTGAAGAGAGCTTGCTCGCGTACTCGACTGCGCGGTCAAATGCACTTTTCCGTTAAAATGCAGGTCTTGCCAAGATATTCAAGTAGGTATAACTGCAGACTAGAGATCTCCAAAATGGGGCGTGAACTCCAAAAGTGGGCAGAACCTCCAAAATGGGGCGGGGTCTCCTCTCGCAAAGGCTTTCACCATTGGCTCTGGCTCCAGCCAATTGTTATTGACTTACATTTCAAAATAAAACTTTATAAATGTAACATTGTTTCTAGTTCATCTAAAATAAAATATGCTATATAAGTAAATATTCTCCGTGAGAGCAGAGCCCAAAGCTTGTGGCCAGTGGTGTTCGGACTGGAGTTTGAACCTCTGCTTAATGATATAAACGGGAATCACCCACGAGCCATCAGCGCAGGGGAAAGATTTTACTCTATCGCTTTGTTCCAAGCAACGGGGGCATCCCCGGGCACGACATTCGCAGGGTAGGAGGGGGTAGTGACGCTGGGTGTAACTAAAAAGGTGCCATTGTCCGGTAAGGTCCGGTTGGGGAGTTACGGAATGATCTCATATTGCATAATCTTATTAACTGTTTATCTCCTGAACTGCAACTTTCTTTACCACGCTATTCAGCACCAATCCCGCCGTGCAGTCAGTTTCACTGGTTAAGGTTAGGGTCAGGTGTGGGGTAGGTTTAGGGGTTAGCATTTTTTGTAGCATAATGTAGGAAATCAACACTTTAATTGACACAACCAATAAAATCTTTAGAATCAGCTGTGGGGCGGAGTTTGCACTGAAGTGGATTGGGGGGAAAAATTGCGCATGCGTTTCATATGCCTGTCTGTCAATGGGAGGAAGCCACGCCCTATTTTGGAGCTCCCACCCCGTTTTGGAGTTCCCGCCCCCATTTGGAGATCTCCGGGCTGCAGTTATATCCTTCTCAAGATATTAGACACAGTAAGCTTTGTCTTAAGTGAATGTACACAGACAGGACGAAAAAAAAATCTGATATGTCAAAACAGATGCGTAAACGCAGCTTAACCTCCCGCAATCCATTATGTCATTAATAATAATCAAACAATATTGGCAGGAAAAAAATAAAATCACTCCCTCAATGCTCTCATCTGGATAACTGTAAGGCTTTAGCTTTAATAAGCCCTCTAGAGTTAGATACTGGAAAATGTCAAGCACTCTGTTTCTAATGCGTTTCTGTGTTCTCTTCATTTTATTACCGTTTACTTCCTTACCGAAGCAATGTTTACATGCCAAGCAAGTTAAATTAGTTTAATTAGTATAATGGTTAGGAGTATGCTGAATAGCAAAGGTTTGCTGTAACATCGAGAATATTTAAATAATGCTTACGACTAATGAAATCTTGATATCGCTACAATAACAATAATAAACTGTGATGTTTCGGTTTAATGGAAAATCGAAAAATCGAGATAAATATGCTTGAATATCCCATATTTGGTTTTATTAAAATTGTTCGGTGGAAACAATAATTTTTATAATTCAATTTCTGCACTATCACCAATATTCGTAAGCGTAATTAATTCGCCACCACACAGCTGGTAAAGGTGCGCAACACGCTGAATGAATAGTGCACTCTCAGCTCTGTGCCCAAGGCCAAACTCCTCCAACACCACCGATCAGCAGTCCAAAACCAGCATGCCCATCTTTTTGGACCAGGATATAGCTACGGCTTCCTCTTGATATTCTACTGTCCAGCTGGCCAGTGCTGCGCTTGTTTTCTAAACAACTGAACGCTTTCGTGCAGAGCTTGTAACCCAGACACACGATATGCGTTTCACGTGCAAACACTAGTCTAACCAGTACAGGTTAAACTAGAAAACGGATATACTTCACATGTCATCATGTGTTTCTCATCAACATGACCAACGTGTGTTCTGCACTGTCAACAACAGTGTCACGGCATTAGAAATACTGTAGGTGGACAATCTGCATTGAAGACTAATGCTATGCATGTTTGAACAGCACCTAAAACGTGCAAAACTAAGAATCTGAGGAGTAAATCAGATTAGAACCGCATGGTCTGCTGCCTTCACGTCGCCACTGACTGCAATATTTACCGACCTGAAACGATACCTGTTTGTTTTCCCACAAACTGTACGACAAATCGCAGTGTTTCCATCGTATCCAAACTTGGCGGACTGTCACGGCCAGAGTTCAAATCATATAAACAGACACGACGAAAAAACTTCTTACGAAGGAGAAAACCAGCTCATTTACCTTTGCTTCCTTTTTTAGTTCTCCTTTGTGCTAGGCTTGATTCCTTGCAGACGCGCAGCTCGTCCGTATGAAAACAGACGAAACGGAAAAACAGGGTGTTTGTTTAGTGTTCCCTCAATTGGTTCGTTGTGTTCATTAATCGCATTGGTAAGAGCGGAGCACCCCTTGGCACACACAGTTGACACACGCCTATGAAAAAGCAAGACTGCGCTAAAACTCTATTACATTGTGAGCGATCGCTCCCAAACCACGCCCCTGATTTTCGAGTGACAGGTCGCTTGCCCAATCAGGATTCGCCGAAGTGTTTTGGATGGTTCTCTTTAAAAGTTTCCCTTAATCCCCGCCCAAAACGTGAACTGTTTGAACTGCAGATCCTTTTACGACTAATAGTCCATTACATGTCCAAAACAGCTGGCCAGAAAAGAGTCTGATGGCCAATAGTGTATGAGGTAATTGCATTTGGAATTACCTCATAAAATGAAGGCCCTTGTTCCAATATGGAGATTTGTAACATGTTTAACAAAACATTTAATTAATAGTTAATATTTTCCCCTGGCATTGATTTTTACTGGCATTTTTTTTTTTAACTCTGAGTTTTTTTTCCCTAACCACAAACACAACTGTGTAGACAATTTATTATGTCAGATATTTAAAATAAGTCAATTGAAATAAATGAGAAAGAACCATTTCTGGCTGTTACCCATTCATTCAGATCAACGTCACATACAGAGATAATTATAAATAATTCACAAAATCCCATAACATAATAAATGCTCTGCTGGAAATCATTTTACAGATCTGGCTTAGAAATATTATGAATTATTAAAAAAAATGAATTTTATTTTAAAAAATCACATTTTAAATATTTGGGGCATTTTTGATCTGTGCCCTAGTTAATTTCTGACCCTCAAAGACACATACTCTAAAGAGCAAACATTCAACAGTGTGGTTCTGGTCACAGAGGTTCTCTGGACTAAGGCAGAGAGGAGATCAACTTGGTTCAGTGGGCACTTTTAGAGAGCTCAGCTCTCCCTTGACGGGAGATTTCCAACAGAGCTTAGCCATGGACCATAAAACCTGGGCATTCTGCAGTGGTCAGACACTAAAGTCCACAGCCATGTGATGTTGTTGAACACATTTTTTCTTTCCATTTACATGTTATTGTAACATAAGAGGGAAAATAACATGAAACAGTCACTAAGCAAGTGTTAAATTATAGCTCTAGAATCCATTTGTTTTTCATTGTTAATTTTTTGAAGAAAAAACATGCAGTACACAGACCATATGAAAGAACAACAAGTAAAGCATATAGAGGGCATAAGAACTGAGCAGGAAAATAGGAGAAGAGTAGTATATGAACATTAATGATTCCCAGCATGGCAAAGTGTTTAAAATGTTTAAGTGCAAATGGTGTTTTGCTTTTTCATGCTTTTCATGAACTCTGTCTGTAAATATGTTTGGCATATTTACAGACAGATTTATCTGTAATTTCCTTTGGCAGCTGGGTGTTTGCTAAAAGCCCAGTAACTGTGGTGAGCTCTCTGGAAAAGAAAGAGATCCAAATTCATTCACTGTGGATAAAGCTACTATATCCTCCGACTGCTCACTCTTCTGTAATGGATGCTGACAAAATCTTTAACGTGTTTTCCGTTTCTCTTCCTCTCAACCAGCTATTGTGGTCAGAGAACTGTCAATGCAGGACTATTTTTTTTTTAATAAAGATTCTCTTTTAATTGCTCCTGTTTCTTTTGATCCTTATGTCTCGACTTTATCTGATTCAGAGTGTGACATGGATCATCAAAACAAAAGCTCTTGAATACCAGTTTGGGATAGAATCTGATTTGAATTTAGATTTGTGCTGTCTGGCTCAAAGACATTTTTCATACTGTAATATTTCATGCTTAAACATTTATTGAGAATATTTGAAAGCAAGGCCATGAACATACATAAATTAGATCTTCTAAACCAACCATTTCCAATGCAAACAAACTGAATTTGTATCAGTATAAAAATCTGCCCGATTTACTTCTCTTGGTGTAAACAAACTATAGCATCTGAGGCATTAAATGTCACTGAACCTTTAACGTGTTAACATTCCTTCTAACATTCACTCTTCACTTTCATTAACAACATGGACACAAACCTCAAAGTGCTATGTGGTCTATCATATGACCTACCCACACTGTGTTTATACTCAAGCACACAAAGATACACAGACATGCTGGCTACACATCCTGTTGCTGTCATCATCCCTGTAGCAAATTGTGGTTTGTGATCCAGAAGACTCTGTTCCTGGAAACACACACAGCAACTGTTGAGAATATGAACAATATGCCTTGATCAGAACATTAAAGGTGCCTTTGAAGCATCTACATACTCTAAACCGCACAGTTATCTCCAATGCTACTGCAGCAATGCATTTCCACATTAAAGGGTTAGTTCACCCAAAAATGAAAATTATCCCATAACTGCTTCCGGTGTACAACAGTGAGCGCAAGCTATATTAAAGTGATTATTACGTTTTGAATATGGATATTTTTCTTACAAAAATGCATCGATTCGCTACAGAAGGCCTTTGTTCACCCCCCGGAGCCGTGTGAGACACTTTTTTTTTATGGATGGGCGCATTTTATTTAACTGCTTTTGGACTGATGCATGCAACACCCGCTGAGTGGCATGAAACAGTTTGAAAGATCAAAGACAATTTTTAATATAACTCCGACTGGATTCGTCTGAAAGAAGAAAGTCATATACACCTAGGATGACTTGAGGGTGAGTAATTTATGGGATAATTTTCATTTTTGGGTGAACTAACCCTTTAATCTCATGAAAACTTTAACACAGTTAGGTTTTAAAGGGGCCATATCATACATTTTTCATTACTTATTTTTACCGCAAGGTCCACTCATAATGTTAGTAAAGTTTTTTTGGTGCCAAAAAGAGTCCTAATTTAGTTTTTTATGACTATTTTTCTACCTCCCTCTGACCATTAGAATGAATCAGGCCACATTATTGTTGCTGTCTTAAAGAGATTAGTGTTATTTTAGTAGTATGTATTTTATAGTATTTATTAATATTTTCAATTAGCATTTATGTTTATATTCTTTGGTTTTCAATTAATTTTAGTTTAAGTTTAGGGAAGTTTTATGTTTTATTAGTTTTAGTACGTTTTATTTTAGCTTTTGTAATTTTTATTAGTTTTTTATATTTCTATTTAGTTTTATATTTGTCAATTAATTGACACAAACATTCCTATTTTTATTTAAAAATAATAATAATAATAACAACAACACTAAAAACGTAGTTCACCCAAAAATGGAAATTACACCATCGTTTATTCACCCTCTTGTTGTTCCAAACCAGACTTTTTTTCTTCTGTGAAACACAAAAGAAGATATTTTGAAGAATTTAATAACTGTTTGGTCCATACGATGCAAGTCAGTGGGGTCCAAAACAACAGATTCAAAATATATATTGTTGCTCAACCTGGTTAAACTGTTAATTTCAGACTGCAATGATCAGGGACATTGTTAAAAATAAGCTTC
>NW_015537940.1:532314-542468 GCF_001515605.1 Sinocyclocheilus anshuiensis | reverse complement strand
CTCTTTCCTAAAGCTGGGATTCTTCAGAAGGATATGCAGAGTGGCAGGTGCCACAGTCAAAAGCACAAGGTTTGACAGACTTTCCTTCATTAAACTCTTATCAGATTGTCTGGCGTTTGAGAATAATATACTCTATCTTACTACCTGCTACCTCACCCTGACTGGACAGACATTTGTGAACACTGTGGCTGGCCATGTGTTCCAACAGATTTGCATGATTTCAGATCTATCTGTCTGACATCAAAAAGTTGTGAATTACAGAGACATTTTTTTCAGCTTTCAATAAATGCCTTTTCACTGACAAGGAAGTTCTGTGTTCTGAAAGTAACAGTATGTTTGCATAGTGAACTCTTTCATCTCAAAAGATCAAGAAAAATGTGATAGGAGCATTTTAAATAACAAGACACCTAAAGTACATCCCAACATATCGAAGAAATCCACAAATGACATTAGCACACAGCACACCTTAATCTCCATCGACTAGAAAAGACATTTAACTAACTATCATGTCAACTTCAACACATTTATCTCAGTGCAGTGCAACTTACTCTCTGAATTCTAATCCCTCTTCAATCCCCCTTAATTCCTTGTTCTGTTTAGCAGACGAGGACATTAAAAACTACAGAAATACATTTGGTCATAATCAGTTAATGCAGTACAACAGTTGATTCTTACCTGGTGCTTTATTGCTGTCAGCACTTTGGACTTCATTTTACTTTTAAATTGGAATTAAAGGAGCATGCTTTACTAAGAAAGCATCTGCTAGAACGAAATAAATTTAATTCCTGGCTAGATCCATGATTAAGCTAGTCAGACCAAGCTTACAGTATATTAATAGTCAAATAAAACCACACAAGGAACAGTCTAAAAATATATGTGCAATGAACAAAGTAGCTACAATACGAAACATTCAGCAGTCGGTGATCTCTTGTGCATCTCTTGTGTCCTCAGGGGAGCGAAGACACTTGAGGGCAACTGAGACAAGAGGATTTCACGCAATGAGTTGAAAATGTTAGCACCCTCATTTTTCCTTCAGGAAACTTTTCAGTACTGTAGGACCTAGGTCTTTCTATCTTGTTCTATTTCATTGACATTCAGGCTGAGCTGGCAGATGGTTCATCAGAGCAACTGCTCAGTTTTGCTATGTCTCAATAATTATAGTTCATTCATTTTTGCCTAATAAAAATGTGAGTACTGTGAAATTGCAGTGTGTGAGGCAGCTGGCCTGACCTTGGCAGTCCTTACCATGCTAGAATTTCTATTGAGAAGAATATCCTAAATTGTCTAAGGTCAAAAATGAGACATTACCTTTGGTTCTGTTCAGATCAAATCAAATCAAAAAGAGCTGAGATGAGGGTTCATCCCTGATGGAATAGTTCTAGAATTTTCAGACAAATATGTCCTTGACTGGTTCTACAATTTGTACATATTAAAATTCATAAAATTGTTAATTTAATCAGTGTATACAAATACAAAAAAGGCAACTTTATTTATTATTAATGCCACAAAAAAAGTGTAGTGCAATACAAGCTGACAACAAAACATAATTTCAAGTAGATTTTACTGAGATTATTTTGTTTTCAGTATATTATACTTAAAAATGTATTATGTAAATAAATAAAAAAGCTACTTTAAAAAAAATCTACTTTGTACTTATTTGAGGACTCATAGTAAATATAACAAACAATCCCATACCTTTTTATTAGAGCTTTAATTTCTACACACTTGAATAGAGTACAAATGCAAATTAGAAATTGCAGAATATTTTCAAGTTTATGCTAAGTACATTTCAATGTATTATATTTAAAGACAAACATACAAACATTGAAGAACTACATATTTCTGCTGCATATACGTCATTCCATGTTCTTTGCCTGAATGAATCTACAATATTCATAGGATTGAGATTTCTTTTTAGGTTGATAGTTGTATACAGTATGTCCTTGATTGGTTCCAAAAGCTAAGAGAGCAT
This sequence comes from Sinocyclocheilus anshuiensis, assembly GCF_001515605.1. NCBI lineage: Eukaryota > Metazoa > Chordata > Actinopteri > Cypriniformes > Cyprinidae > Sinocyclocheilus > Sinocyclocheilus anshuiensis. Next base: position 540,496 of record NW_015537940.1, on the reverse strand, counting down.
CAGTGGACAGCAAAGGCCTAGTGTGAAGTTGTCAATCATCCAGTGGGGTGCAACTGGCTCGGTGTCATCTGCGAGTCAAATCTGTTCCCATACTGTTACTTCCAACCCCTCCACAATTCATAAAACATCAATCATCAAACATCTGCAGCCAGCTCCACATGGAAAATCACTCTCCTGGTAGGATCTAAAACTTGAAAAGATGTGCCTTTTTGACTTAGCTGAACCAATTATTCTATCAAGTATGGCAGTTTTTTTTTTTGACAAATAGCTAGCATGTTTTAAACTACTTAGCAATCATAAACATCTTAATCTTAATCCAAATTCTGTCTGTTATCTCTTTGTTTATGATGTTAGAGCACAGGAAGTGTGCCAGTAAAGACGCCTGAGCCTGAAACAGATGTGTGTGTTATTGTGCTAAGTTAAAACTGATTGTAAACAACGAAACGTATCAACAAGTGTGTTTTGTCACCTTCAGCTCTCTGTTAAGATGTATGAAATTAAATTACGTGCTCTGCACATGTATTGTGTTCACATCCTGCTCGGTCTATAGCTGAAGAAAATGAGTAGACCCTAAAGAGCAGTTTGGTGGACCAAATCTAAATTCCCCTCATCTCTCAATGTCAAAATTAAATTTCATCCTCTATGAGCTCCTCAAAGCTGATCTTCTTCATTTGACTAAACAGCATTGGCATTTTCCAGCATCTGCAATGATTTGTTATCCGAATGCAGTTTTCGGTAACATGGACATTGTTTGGTTCTAGGAAGAACCACACATTATTGTCTATTTTAATGGAGAGTTAAAACAATTATGGTATTTTGAATCCATGCATCTCCAGCTCCCACTCTCTGTCTCTGACAGGGCTGGGGAATCCTGGGGCACATAAATGATAATAAAGGAGAATTTTTGGAAGACATGAGGGCAGAAAGGGTCAGTGCTATTCTGCCTCTGGGTCTCTGAGCCGTCTGCGGTCTGGCTCCCACTGACATCAGCTGCCCTATTCCTGAGCTGATACGGGCCAAGTGGTCTTTCCAGGCCAATCTAAGGACTGCAAAATGATGCTGCCATTTTTCCAAAAGAATCGAAAAGATACAGTAATGATGTTCATCGTAATCGTAAAGAATTGAACAATTCTGATTCCTTAATGGATCCATTAATGACTCTTTTAAATTCGAGGAATAATTAACGAGATACTTGGAAAACAAATGCATTTCTTTCGCCAAAAGCTGGGATCATTTCAATAAGTGTAAAACAACAAAAAAACAAATTGTACATTTCATTAATTCCTTTATTTTTAAAATATCGCTGACAAAACTCAACTACACATATGAACAACCAGGCTCATTTAAATCTTTCACTCAGGAATCGGACTTCACTATTCACGCTGTATGCTTTCAATTGACAGAAAAGAAATGGCTCATAAGAATCATTCCTCGAGAATCGGACTTCACTGGCTATGCTGTATGTTTCACGAAAAAGAACTGTCCTCACAAGAGTCATTCACTCGACAATCAGACTTCACTGAATACGCTGTATGCTTCACTACAAAGAACTGGCTTATAAGTGTTTGCTCAAGAATCGGACTTCATTAGTCATGCTGTATGCTTCAAGAAAAAGAACCGATTCATAAGAGTCATTCACTCAAGAATCGACTTCACTTGTGCTGTACAGGCTATCTTCGATTCACAGAAAGGAACCGATTCATAATAGTCATTCACTCGAGAATCGGAAATCACTGCTTGTGCTGTATGGTTTGGTTTACGTAACCAAAAATCATTTAGTTCCGGTCAAATAAACTTAGTTTCATATCATCACAGAGCCACAGTGTTGACACTTGTCAGAGAAATGGCTTACTCCATTGCTTCTGATTAAACCAGGATAGAAAGTATTTTAACATCCAAATAATTACACACTTCACTTTTAATCATACACACAACATAAATCTGCGCATTTAAATGAATTCTCATCAACATCTGGACATGCTGCCAAGTCAAGTAATGCAGTTCAAGAGGATGTGTGAATTTATTTCAGTGATTAATCAAACAATCTTCCATATGCTACCTCCCTCACATGGCGCGTGCCTATAAAAACAGCAGCCTTCTGTTTTCCTCTCAAACTGAATCCCCTGTCACATGGTTTACCTACAAATTATACAAAAATCGTACTTGAATCTAATCACTATTCATCTGCATTCGCATATGCGAGACCATGTATTTAATAATCGAATAATGAGTCCCTTGCATAATGAGCGCTTGTACAGCAGGGGGAGGTCAGCGGATGGAGACTGCGGGCGCGAGTGTGTGTGAGGATAGTGAGTGCCTGTGGGCCCGGCTGGAGCCTTGAGGTGACATAGTGTTAATGAAATCAAAGCAGTAGGATGGATAGAGCTATTAATAAGGGTGTTAGAGGTCTGATGATCCGTAACACACCAGGAGCCTCTCCCACTCCTCCACCACCGCCGAACCAGTGCGCCTATGGACCTGCGCATCAGAGGCTGTCTCTGTTTACTGCCCAGAGCCACACTACAGAAGACTAATTAGGCTGTCAGGGGACGCCAGCCCTCCCTTCCACACTCTAGTGACAGCAATTAAAGGCAGAACAGGACGGCGGGGATAGTTTTCCTGCTTCCACAGGTGACAGCTACGATGACACCTCACTGTTCCTCAGGTTATGTCCCGCCGCTGACAGATAAACCAGACGCAGCAGGACGGAAGGGTGCAAACGCAGAGTGACATCTGCGAGGCTTTTTGTAGAGGTGGCTATTGTAGCAACAGCATCGCAATGTGGCTCCCAGCTTGCCGTAATAACTGAAATGCACAACCCCACGCGAACACGGAGCCGAAAACAGAGGTGCAATCTGACGAGACAATCTCTTTCAATCTGCCCGAACTGCTCAACCTAATCACATTCAGATATGCCAAACATTCCCGGCTTGTTTTCAGTGCTCTCGGTTGGCAGGCACTTCATGTATGCTTCTATCTAACTATACTTATCTTGTAGCGATACTTCACCAGAGTCTTATTCTGCACAACGTACATCTGCATGACAATGGAGCGCTGTCTGATTGATGCAATTTACATGGGATCCCTGACCTGAAGCGGCGCATGTATTCATATTCTCTTTTGTCCTTGACAAAATGCTGGGGAGAGAAAGAGCGGGATCATTTGAAGATGCGTGCGAGATAGTGAGGTAGACATGTTCCCTTCAACCCTGCACATTCAGTGGCAATGTAATCCTATCAGCCACCGGTTGCTATTTACACGGCTACACCCTGATAAGAACTGCAACGACCCGCGGCTTCTTTGTTCTTCTCCGTCATCGTCCACTTTGCAGTGTTCAAAAGGAAATTGCTTCACAGAACACACCTTTCTGAATAAAATACAGTGTGTGTAGCCTGAGCCCATAGCATAATGCTGTCAATGTGGCTATCACAAAAATCCATATATTTTATGAGAACCCATGCTGGCTTTAATGTCTCCATACCAGCACTGCCATCCCATGTCCCGCTGTGGGCAGCAAGAGGCAGGTCATTTAATAGCCTAGAGAGGGTGTGGGAAAGAATGGACCTGCAGAGAACCCCAAACTGTGCTAAAAAACGGATCTATACTACCTGTGAAGAAATAAGTAATGGCATCTATTCAGCAACTCTCGCTCTTGCTGTCCCTCTCTCTTGCTCAGTTTTCATTTTCAAAGTTTATTGGCATTATCATTCTGCATACAATAGCATTAATACACATAACAAATCTAAAATGAAAATCAAAAATATAAAAAAATACAATAAATAATACAGTAAATAAATGTATTTAAAGAATTACAATAAAATACAAATGCAATAAAATAAATACTAATTTAAAATATTAAATAAATGTATTAAAACAATTAATAAAATAGAATACAACTTTAATAAAATAAATATAAAAACAAATAAAATGCTAAATTATTGTATTAAAATAAAATAATCTAACTGTGATAACATTAAGTTCAAATGGTTTGTTTGAAAAAGGACAAACTAGTTGATATGGTGATCAGAGCAATGATTTGAGCTAGATAATGACACTATTGTCTTTTTAGAGCTGCTTTACAGCACAGTCTGAACTGTCTTCATAACTGATTCTGCTTTTTTCCTGTTTATCACTGTGAAGCTGCTTTGAAACAGCTGCTTTATATTGTATAAGCACTATAGAAATAAAGGTGACTTGACTTCACTTGAATGATTGTTTCTTGAGTTAGTTCACACTGTGCCTCTCTCTCACACAGAACAAGCAATAATATCCACTCTGTGTGTGTGTGTGTGTGTGTGTGTGTGTGTGACAATTATTTTCAATTTTCAATGATCTGTTTTTAAGGGGTGGCTTTTTTAAGGCTTGTCAGTAATCGGCCGGTTTTGATTGACTAAATTCACTGCATAGAACAACATGTGTGTGTGTGTGTGTGTGTGTGTGTGTGTGTGTGTGTGTGTGTGTGTGTGTGTGTGTGAGCGTGTGTGTTAAGGAACATATGATTCCGTTTGAATGATTCATATAAGTGGATAGAGGAGAAAAAGGTTAGTGGAGACCACACTTTCTGACCTCATTTACAGTTGTCCTGCATCATAAACCAAAATAAAAAATGTATAAATGTCCCTCTGCATCTCTGCCACAATGATGAGGCTGTAACTGGTGGAAATATGAGAGGATTACAGACTTCTAGTTGACCTTTATACAGTTTGCAGGGATCAGGATTAAAAGAAATTATTAAAAGACACTGCACAACAAACAAACTGAATGCAATGCACATTGTATAATCAAATGACTGGTTTATTTATCTGCCATCAGTAGTGTATTGATATGTTTTTATATTTGTAGGAATCTTACAGATATGGAGATGGATGAGGCGTTTGGGCCTCAAACACAGGAAATGCTCTAGAAAGGTTCAGAATGTTCCAGATGACGGGTCTTTGTGCCTAAAACAACCAAGATCAGAAGAAAATATTGGTCAGTTTTTATGTGTGGGTGAGTAATAACTGTAATCAGTAGACTTCAATGACATTTGCAGACTTCAAAGCTATGACTGCATTGGACAGAGCTATTGGTGGTCCCTAAGATCAGTCTGAAGTGGCCATATACTGTACATTGGCATAAAGTTATTAAAGCAATAAGCCACAAGACACCATTTGATGCACTGATGGTGATGGGGTGTTGTTAGGCAAGACTATAACTTTTAGCCTCTTAGCTAAGTGGTTTTACAAATTGGCAATATAATAAAAGCCAACAATGTTCAACCAATATTTAAATATAAAAAAATATATATTTAAAAAGTAAAACAAATTATAAAAATCTAAATATGATATGTAATAAAAAAATACACTATCGTATAAAAGTTTGGGGTCAGTGAGATTTCTTTTGAAATAAATAATATTTTTATTCAGAAAGGATGCCTTAAATGAGTCAAAATTGACTGGAAAGACTTTTGTTACAAAAAATTTTATTTTGTCTAATGTCTGTCTATAAAGTCTGTTCCTTTGAACTTTCTATTCATTAAAGAAACAACATTATCACAATTGAGGCAGCACAACATTGATAATAATAAGAAATGATTTTTGAGCACCAAATCAGCATATTAAAATGATTTCTGAAGGATCATGTGACACTGAAGGCTGGAGTAATTGACTGCTGCAAATTCAGCTTTCCCATCACAGAAATGTAAAAATATTAAAATAGAAAAGTAATTTTAAACTGTAATAATACTTCAGAACATTACTGTATTTACTGTATGTTTAATCAAATAAATGCTGCCTTGGTGAGCATAAGATTATTATTTTAAAAACATTAAAACATCTTACCAACCCAATTATAAAAATTAGGCATCAAATATAATTTAGTTCACTAGCCTAATTGAAAGTTGTTTGTGGTTGCCAAGCAATGCAAATGTAATACATTTTCAGATTAATCTAGAATTGAATTGATGTGCGGTCACAGAGTGCATATTAAGTATTTTAACTTCACATGCAACTCATTCGATCAGGTATCTGAGCCAAAACTATTCCTTTAATGAGTCACATTATATTTTCCTACTGACTTTTTGTCAAAATCTAATTACTTAGTACATTCATTAGTACAAGGTTTGAAGCTTCCTCTTAGCATTGTACTATCTCCGTCATCTCCTTTTGCCATTAAAGTCAAGTGTTTCAATAAAACATCACATCTTCTGAGTATGGCAGTTAATGGATCAGCCAGAATCTTCGAAATCATAATATCAGTGTCCTCGTTCTCTTTGCTCTCTGTTGGTGTTCTGATTAGTCCTTCATTAGTTTATGGGTCAAAACACTAGTGATAGCCACGATCAATCTCACTTCTCTCAAAATCTTTTAATGCTTGGTGTGTGGTTAATTAGCAATTAGGTGATTAGACTTTAGGGGTGCAGTAATAAGGCCTTTGACTTTACTGCTCTTTATCATTGTCAATGGCACTGAACTTACATTACAGAGACATCACTGCATGACTACAAAGCACAGATAGCATTTCTGCACAATGTAACAGAAGATAGTCTTAAATTGCACGTAACACATGGCATGAAAATGTTAATGTGATGGAAATACACACTTGTAGAGCAACAGATAGTGTTGTTTTCTCAGACATAACAAAAAAGCATTTGTATTGTTACATATGAATGATTTATTACTAAATTCATACATTTATAATTTATTCGCAGTATAATTCTAATAAAAAATATTGGTAGAAGCTAAGGAAAATGAATGGACAACTATATGATTAAAAAACTGAAAAAAAAAAAAAAAATCTAATAAAATAAAATGAAAAACAAAAAATAAAAGACAAATGTCAAGCTTTGAGCATCAAATGTACACATGACAGAAACATTTTCATATGTTTCTACCCATTAATGCCACTTTCTGTGAACCTGTTTATGTGTGAAACACAATTTAAATGTTTTAATATTAATATTTTTACCTAATAAAAGCATTGAACTCTAATGGACCTTTATCAGGATCTGTGGTTTACAAAGCAGAGAGCTAATGCATTTGGGGGCAGAGAAATAAAATGTACACACAATGGCCTCCGCTGGATCCATTTAAGGAATCCTTATTTTTGCTGGATAAAAATGTGTGCTGTTGTTCTGTCATTAACTTGTCCATCCATCTCTTTAGTAGTTCTCGTTCTGCTAATGCTTTCAGCGGACCATGACCCATCCAACCCTGCTATCCGAGCACAAACAGTACTGTGCTCATTTTCACAAGTAACCGCAACTCTTCATATCAGCACCATGGTGGGCGAGAGTTTAACGTATCATCACCTTTTCAAAAATTCAGACTGAATAATCAAGTATAAACCTATAACACAGGGCTGTCCAAACTCGGTCCTGGAGGGCCGGTGTCCTGCAGAGTTTAGCTCCAACCCTAATTAAACACACCTGAACCAGCTAATCAAGCTCTTACTAGGCATAGAAACTTCCAGTCAGGTGTGTTGAGACAAGTTGGAGCTAAACTCTGCAGGACACCGGCCCTCCAGGACCGAGTTACAACTCATACATTCTGATGAGGGTGAGTTTAATGCACTAGCACTTGTTCCCAAATCAAAATGCAAACTCATCAGCTCCTGCCTAGCCAATAAAAAGTTAATATGGCAAATAATATTGCCAAGCTTTCATTATCAAAGCCATTTTAAAGCACATCCATGCTTAATGAAAATGTTATTGCTCAGATAATGCGCTTTCATATAGCACAAGGCTCTTTTAATAATTGTATCAACTTTTTCTCAGATTTCCAGCTAACAAAATATGTTCTAAGAATGTTATGCTAATAAGTAAAAAAAAAACAAAAAAAAAAACATTATTTAGGAATGTTCTCAGAACAGAACTTTTTTTTTTCTTGGATAATGTTCACTTTTATAAATTTGCAAACATTATGGGAACATTCCTTTTAAATGTTACTAAGGACTTTCTGCTTTTGTGCTACATTTTGCTAACATTATTAAAGGCCAGATAACTTTAAACGAACGTTCTATTACATGACGGGACGAAATTATTATTTGTTTATAATTTTGAGAGACCCTTAGCCAAAAATTTGCCGAAGTTCTGAGAACGTTCCCGGTTAGCTGGGATGAAGGTACTTCAGTTTTGGAAGATTTGAAATCAAGGCAAAATGAGTAATATCAGTAATATCTGAACAGATTACCTCCCCCCACCCCC
>NW_015537940.1:508276-532278 GCF_001515605.1 Sinocyclocheilus anshuiensis | reverse complement strand
AGTCAGGAGAAAAACAATAAGAATTTGAAAAAAAAACACCCATTTTGCTCTTCTACACTTAAAAAAGGTTTCATAAAGGAAGTGGGGGTGGTGGGATAAAAGTTTCTTAATTTGAAGTTAACAAAGTTTCTTCATTGAACGACTGATCCCAGTAAAGAACCATTGTTTTTTTTAAGCGTGTGATTACTAATTAGGAGGAACAATGAAACAACGAATAGATCTCATTTGTGATTTTTCTTATCTACAGATTTGAACAAAACTGTAACTTTATAAATGGATTTTGCAATAATGAAATGCTCAGGGTGAGCTGGACTCTATTTATAAACCTCAGCCTTTGGAGTTTCTCAGGTGCGTAGAGGTTGGAGAGAACCTGTACATAAAGGCAGGGTGCCAGGTCCACCTGCTCTCTTTTCCTCTGCAGCAGCTGTGGGTTGATGGGCTGTGGGCTGATGGGCTGTTGGTAGGATGTGGTTCTACAAGCAGGAGATCTGTAATCTGTGGAGGTTGATTGTGAATGACTAGAAGCATGACAGAACAGAAATGCAATATATATTTATTCAAGCAGAAGCTAAGAAAAAAAATGATGCTATCCAGGACCTCTTGAGAGACTTTTGGCATTTGATTAGCCAAAAAGTTGGAGTATTGAGGCAGTGTAGCGCGACACTAAACAGTCAGGACATGTAATGTTGCTGGTAACAGCAGTTGCACTTTATGCTGATTAGATGCCACTGTTTCAAAATGAAACCCATGGTGCCTCAGCCTGTTACTCACCATGATACTAATTAATTAATTCTCTTCGTCACATATTCGTTCGTCATTTGGCAGACAGACAGTGTACGGCCCAACCCACTTCTCTGATTCTGAACGGCAAATTCACAAGTTGGTTGTGAATATAATTTTTTTTATTCATATATATTATTTATATTTTATTAATAAATATTTTTACTGTATATATATATATATATATATATATATATATATAAACATATATTATTTATAAAATATTTATAAATAATATATATAAATTATAAATGTATATATTTTAAATGTAATTTGTTCCAGTGATGGCAAAAATGGCAATAATATATTTTATTAATAAATATATTTACAGTATATATATATATATATATATATATATATATATATATAAACATATATTATTTATAAAATATTTATAAATAATATATATAAATTATAAATGTATATATTTTAAATGTAATTTGTTCCAGTGATGGCAAAAATGGCAATAATATTCAGCAGCCATTACTCCAGTCTTAAGTGTCACATGATCCTTCAGAAGTCATACAATAAGGTTTCATTTAACATTAATTAAATGCATGAACTAACAATGAAAAATACTTTAAAGCATTTATTAATCTTAGCAAATGTTAAATTCAACATTTACTAATACATTATTAAAATCAAATGGCTTGTCTGTTAACATTATTTCATGGACTTTTTTTTTATTTGGACCAACTCACTATTAACCAGCATGCATAGTACTAGTATATTGGCTGTTTATTATTACTTAGAAAGCACATATTAATGCCTTATTCAGGTCCCTTAATCCTACCCAATACCTAAACTTAGTAACTACCTTACTAACTATTAATAAGCAGCAAATTAGGAGTTTATTGAGGGAAAAGTCATACTAAATAATTAGTTAATAGTGAGAATTGGACTTTAAAATAAAATGTGACCATTTTTGTTATCTAATTTTAATAAAGATGAATAAATACGAATAAATACAAATGTATTGCTCATTTAATGTTAATGCATTACTAATGGAATCTTATTGTAAATTCTAACCTAAAATTTTTAAGCTAGCTGTGATTTTGTTTGTCATTCTCTTTTCAAGTCTCACATAAATCTCAGAATCCTAACTGTTCTGTGTCTTTAGTTTTGGTGATCGCTGAAGAGCCATACTAAATGAGAACACCATACAAATAAAAAGAATATAGCACACTCCATCTGGCTCATGAGAAATCAGTTGTATTTATGAGAGCAGAGCTCCTAGTATTCTGACCACATAGTCATTATGCACACAAAAACAAAAATTCTGTAGCTAAGCTCTTGTTGTTCACTGTTAGCTTCTGTTTATAGGCACACTGCAGATGGGGAACTGCCAAACCTGCACTAATTCTACCAGTGTAATTCAGAGTGGAAAGCAGAACCACAAATCAGGGTGACAGCAACATTCAGCAGCAGCTCTGTAAAAGGCCCTCACTGCCTCGCTAAGGACAATCGGCTGAGATGTGGTAAATTGCGTCTCTTGAAACATTTTGAATTAAAGGAAGTTGGCAGTGCTTTAGGCTCAGATTACTTCATTACTCACTATAGATATCGGACGAAGAGGAGGGAAAGAGGGAGTCCAAGATTAAGGAGCTCATTTGAAAGTTAGACAGGCTGAAAAAACAGCACACGTTTTCTCTCTGTGTTAAGAAAGTGGCTTGGATGCAGATTAGGCCTATTTCTGGACTAAAAGGATTCTCAGAGCAAACTTATATTTGACTGTGTCATTTAGAATAAGGATAGAATTAATACATGACTAGAAAACCAGCCTTTGGTATATACTCTTGCTTTATTATTGCTCTTGCTGGTAATTGGCTTTCATCTCAAGCTCTGTGTTCATGACATTCTGCAGTTCTGTAAATTAGACATTTTATAAAGTACATACTACTAATACGCTTACATACCCCTTGCATAAGTTTTTAAGATATATAATATTATAATATAATAAATATATTATGGTATATAATTATTATTATAACATTTTTAGACTTACATTTAATATATAAATGAATACAAAAGAAGCTAATTGATAATATAATACAGGGGTGGCCAACGTTGGTCCTGGAGAGCCACAGCCACATAAAACTCACCTGCCTCTAGCTTTCTAGTAACCCTTAGACCTTAATTAGCTTGTTCAGGTGTGTTTGATTAGGGTTGGAGTGAAACTCTGTCGGATTGGGGCTCTCCACGATTGACGTTGGCCACCCCCTCATATCATATAATATATATATATATATATATATATATATGTATATACACATAGAGTTGTATGTTGACCAGTGATGCTGCCCATTGATCTGGACAAAAATACTTCAGTTCCTGTAAGTATTTCCATTTCCCAGCATGCTCTGCACATTTGAGTTCTCCCCTATATTACAATATATATATATAGTATAATATCCAACTTTTTTTACTCTAGAGTCTAGATAATCTGGACTCACAGAAGACTGCAAGAGTTTTTTAAAGGAAGTAATACTATGGAATTAGATTTGCGCCAATAAAAATTAACAAAAGTTTTTCCAGAAACAAACAAAAATATACTTTGATAAAGAAAAAGAAAAAACACTCTGAAAATTAAAACAACTGATTACTAAAATGTAACTGGATGAAATTAAGTGTTAATTTTAATATTTTTGTTTGTTTCTGGAAACATTTAATTCTTTATTTTAATCTTTATTAGCACAAATCTAATTCCACACAGCACAAGACGTTAACCAAGGATATGCAATCTTTTTAATAAGATAAATTATGTAAATTAAGAAATAATTTTTGCCTGAAATATATGCAAATATATGTTCTTTCAGGGCAGAACTAAATATAAATATATACATATATTATTTTATAATATTTTTTAATGCTAAACATCTTGCAGATTATGCAAGGGGTAAACTTATAGTAAAAAAGGGTATGTAAACTTATGCAGACTCTAAACAAATACAGCATAAACATGAACAAATATGAGTCACTGTTTGCCTTACAACATGATGAGGCAATAATTAACATTTTTAGGACCTCTCAAGCTGTGCCTGCAGTGGCCATAACGCTCCCCACATTAAAACACACATGACAAACAGTATGAATGTGAACGTCTCAGCTCTGTTTGGAAAGAAGTCTACACTTTATATAGAGCTGTAAATGTGAAAGCACATAAACACAAACTTGCTAAGCCTGAAGCAATCGATGTTAATAAAAAACAAAAACTCTCTTTTAGAGTCGACCTCAGATTTATATAGCCCATTCGTCCACCCCCCTCTCCTCTCTCTGGTCTCTCTCTGTGTCTGTCTGGCCCTCTCTTTCTCAGTTTTGCTGTTTTTTTCACAGTCGGGTCACATTAGAGAGCTTGTTCATGCATTGGTGTAGCCTCAGGCCAGCCAATAAATGACTTAAAATAATAAGGAACAAATGTTTTTGCGCCAAGGTTTTGTTAGATGGCTGGAGGAAGTGGTAAAGGTCCAGACACAAAGTCCCTGAATAAGCTTTGGACTTTTATGCACATTTGTATGTGTTGTATAAGTCTTATGCAATAATTCAAAGTGAGCAAAAGATTCATATATTAATATGGTTAGTTATAAAATAGTTAGTTTTTCTTCTTGTAAAGCAGAAAATATGTGCCAACCAGAGTCAGAATCTGTCAACAAAGCTGCGGTGATGCACATATCCAAATCTTCCCACATTGTAAAGGCTTGTTTTCACAACCAGAACATGAATTTCCAGCAGTAGTAGTACTTGTGTACCTAAAGTCTGTCAGAATACTAGAAATGTTTCTTCAAATTTATATTCAAGAGCAAGTCTAGTGAAAGAGACATTCACTGCAATGCTGAAGATTTCAAATACCCTACAGCTGGAATTCAGAAAAATAAGAAAATTGAGTAGTCATTTATCAGAACGTTATGCTGGTGTTTAGTTTGCTGAATAGATTTGACTTGTTGACTGAAGGAAAGTCATTGGAAAGGATTGTCATAAGTTCATAAGGTCATTTCATAAGCAGGATCATATGGAAATTAACAGCCTGGCATTCACGCTAGCTGTGGAATGCTAATGCGGAAAGAGTGAAAAGAATCACTTGTCTTGTCAATACTGAGTCAAACAAGATCTACATCTGAACCTAAACATCACCTATTATCCTGTGTTTTACACATTTCCGAGAAATCTGAATATGAAAACAATGTTAGTGTTATAAAGTACTTTAATGATTGTACAACAAGCTTGAGCACATTACAATGTTATACAGCTGAATGTTAAGAGATTCTTCACTCACCTCAGAACAGATGTGTGGTCTTTTCATCCTTCAGTTCCTCATAGTTCTTCATCTTCACATAGTCCTACATGTGGTTACACAAATACGTAAAAAGTAATTTAATCATTTATTAGTTATTGGTTTTATCAGCATTGTGCTCAGTACAACACATTCATTGGTGTTTCGTAAATTCCTCTTTCATTCAGGGTCCAGAATTAACACTCATCCAGCATCAAATGGGAGGGAAAAATGGTCCTTGTCAAGTAAATAAATGGCTTAAAAATTAAGCTGTTAAAAATGATTCCAGTCATTGCCTTGAAATTGCCTTTTTGAACTCCAGTCCTCTAGGTGGTGAAACATTCTTATAATTAAACCACCAAAATGAACATATATTTCTTCATGAAACAACAAATGGCAGTTGCTTGTCAGGTAAGATTTATTTACATATAGCAAATTTTCTCAATCCACTCATTAATGGTATTTGTCACATTTTTGGCAAAAATACTTTTGGACCTGCTTACATATATCTGTATGTATGAGTAGTTACAGAGGGCCTTGCTTTTTACCCCCCACTTTCTTAATACTTCTTATTCGGCTTATTTATTATTTGATATATACTATATATATACTATATACTATATATACTTTGTAGGAGCACCAATCATGTGTAGAAAATTCTCCACTTCACTTCACCTTATCTGTATCTCTATCTGCTATTCTATTTATTACTTGCAACCTTCATAAAAATAAATAAACATAAAAGCTAATAAGAAAAAATAGGATGCGTGAAACTCATCAGCAAGATCTGAAATAATTTTAGCAGTAGTGTGCAGTCAGCATGTATGCTACATGCTTAGTTGAGTTCATCTCATATTTTCTCATTCAGCAAATCCCATCGCTGCATAATGAAAACACACACATTTATTACTTTGATTCAGGGCAAGCAAAGCGGTTGGTATCACAAAAACAACTGAAAATACAATAAATGAAGTTGAGTTGTACTCATGTCATGCAGCATGCCAACACAAAAAAGAGAAAAAGATAGTGTGGTTTCAACCCAGAGAACAGAAGACGCCAGAGAACCGCCATCTGGGCCCAACAAAGAACTGTCATAAACGGCCCGGGAGATCCATGAGAACGAACAACACAGCCATCTTCCACTAACACAGCCTTTTTTCAATTTTTTGACACTTTGAACAGGGGAATGCGGGAAGGAGGTTGTCAATGGCAGACTGTTTTTTTTTTTGCATTCACAGCATTGCACAGCCCTGCATCTTTTGATGCTTGTATTTATGGACTGTGTCATACTGTGTCAGTAATGAATGAATATTTAACTGCCAGTTCAGATTTGAGTTCAATTATACTCATCCTGAATGTTGCCTAGGAGATCCTGATCAGGAAATATAGCAGAATAATGCTGCAGAACTGTAATTTATCAGTAGGAGATTTATCGGTAGGAGTGGTTGTGACACCTTTTGCTTTAACATCTGTAACACGTTCTAACATTAATAAACTTTGATAGAATTTTCCCACATTTGTCTGGCACAAATTTCTCCATTGATTTGGAAAGTACAACTCACCCATATAAATTAATGTCAAGTACATAAAGTGCTGCTTTTACAACCAACCCTTCTACTATTATTTTTTAATATCAGCCCAAATCAACCCCCACCTCTAACTCCACCAATTTAATTTTAAGCACTTTAAATAAAAATGTAAGAAAAAAAGGAAGTTAGAAAAATGATTGAAAATACATTAACTTTGAAAATAATGTATGTACTTATTCACTGTCCTATTTTGTTGACGGTCATGTATGAAAGGGATTTCACCCTTGTACGCTGCAAAAAATAAAATTAAAAATAAAATTAAATTAAATAAAAAATTGAAAGTTATAAATAAAACATTATTGGAGTATGTTTTACAAGACAATACTATTTCAGTCTTTCAACTTATTGATATTATATCAAATATTGAGAAATTTATCATCACATGATTATATTTTATATACATTATTTTGTTTCTTCTCTTTTTTTTGTTATCAGAAATGTACACTAGAGTGTTTTATCTTACATTTTGTTATTTATACATTTTGTCTCTGTGTGTATGAACCTGTGCACATCTATATATAGGCCATGTTTGATGGACAGGCCCCTTATGATGAACTGATTTATCAGGTGGCTTTCTATTGAGCCACCTGATATTTATGGCAGTGGTAAAAAAAGTAAAAAGCAGATTTTGAGAATACAAGTAAATTGGCACAATTAACATTATATAATTTAATTAAATACACTGTGCCTGAAAAAAATATAGGCATCAATATGCCATTCCATAATACTTGAAACATTATCGCCATATTTTAAGGTGAATTTGTGCAATAAATTTAATAGGATTTTTTTTTTTTCAAATGACATTATTTAACAATTGCTTAAATTCAGTGTCTCTGCTTTGGTTCCCAGTTTCTAATTCATAAAGAGAAAACATAAAACTTTCCAGGGTGGACTTTCAAGTCAAAACTTGACATCCACAAGAAGGCAGGTCATGTAGCGGTCAGCATATGCATGCAAGTGTTTGTGTAGAGGTGCGTGTGTGTGGTGTCTCCAGATACCCAGACAACTCCTGTCTGGATTTCCCATGCTGGCTGTCCAGTCTCTTTCAGTTGTCCGCAAGCTGTTTTAATGCATACACAATCAGACACTCTGGTGTGAGTCTTTTGGATACTAAGCCATTTGAGGCTGTGACCATGTAGAATGAGAGACAGCCGGTAAAAGCAACGCAGCAGAGTATCCACAGGTACTGCCAGGAGAACAATGAATCCTGGTCAATCACTACTGAAACAGCCAAAACCTTTCAGAGAAGACTCACCAGTCACCTCTGCATAAACCTGACATGTCACCAGGCAGTCTTGCTTCTATTGGACATAAACTGACACCCAGCAACAGCTCCTGAGCCAAGACGGTTCCAGCTTATTGCACAGCCTGTTTGATTTATGTTCTTTCAAACACTGTTTGGGTTTGATACATTTCTTTTCTCACACCTGACAGCTGACTGAAAGAGCGTTCCTCGAGAAACGTGTGTTGGGTGGGAGGTGTCGGCTTTCTTGCACAATGATGGAATTGGATAATTAAGTTTGATTATTGAGCTCAGAGGAATTTGCATGTTTATATTGTTATTACAAGCATTAAAATTACGACAGATCAACTGTTTGCATGCTGAACGCCAGTGTGGCGCCCCACCGCTAAATCATTAGCAGGTTGTGCTAGAACTGCTAATTAGGTTAATGAACATACATTTGAAATGAAGTTACCTGTTTTTATTACTTCCGAGACGTTCATATAGTGTGAAAATAGATCTCATAATTTCACCAAATGAAAATCTCTCTCTCTCTCTCTCTCTCTCTCTCTCTCTCTCTCTCTCTCTCTCTCTATTTATCTATCTATCGGTTATAGTCTGTAATATAAGACCTTCAAATTTCAAAACTTTTTCAACTATAGACATTCAGATGAGGCTTTGTCAAGCCATCATTCAAATTGTGCATTCAAGTCATGAAAGACTGTATTCAAAGACACATGCCGCCACTGACAAAGCTGTAGTTACGAGTTGAGCCCTGAGTTTCCGATTTTCAGGGTGTGTCAGTGAGCAAACTTGGCAGACACAAATGGATGCATAATCAGTGTTGACAGCAAATTTGTGGAAATTAATTATACATTTATTTTATTTTTTTTTCATTTACAATAAAACTAGCAATAGTTTGGACGTACTGGACCTTCATAGATTGAATAAAAAAATTAAAATTCAAAAATACACGATGTGCATTGTTGATGTGCACCTGACATTGTATTTACAATATTTTTACAAACCTTACTTGAACATATGCATGAAATTGAACAGTTATTTGAATTGCTTTGAAATTTGGTTAATTTTAATGCTATATTTCCTTAAATTAAAATTCTAATTTTGCAATTCTACATCATGTGCTCTACCTCAATTCAAATTCATGAACTGAAGTGCTAATTTAAAAGCATCAGTCCTCAGTTCCATGCACCTCATGTTGGATCATTACATCCTGTAAATTCTCTGTACAAATATTGGCCTTAAAAGGACTGGATTTCATTCAGCTCAGTGTAAAAATAGGCATTAGTTTATTTCTTTATTTATTAACTGATGTATTAAATCACTGCAATAACAATGTGAGCTGAAATGCTTTTTAAGAGAATTGTGGTACAGATCAACTCAACAACATCACTACAACATCCGAATGAAGTCATAATGGTGCTTTTTTTGTTTAAACAAGCTGTGATTATTACGGCTAAAATTATAATAATAATAAAAATGGGTTACACTTTATTTTAAGGTGTCCTTGTTACAGTAATTATACATATAAGTACTGAGTAATATTAATTAACTACATGTATTTACTATATGGTTATGGTTAGGATTTGGGTTTGGCATATGGTTACTTGCATGTAATTATGCATAATTCATTGTTATTATAATAGTAAGTACATGTAATGCCGAGTTCACACTGCACGATTTTAGCCCGATTTTTCACTCGCCGACAGGTTTTGCGAAATCGCCGACAAATACCCGAAATCGGAGGCAAATCGGTGCTCGTCCACACGAGTGACAATCACGCAGTGTGAATTATCAAAGACACGATCTGCGGGAATCACCGACACGTCGCCGACGCCCGCAAAATATTTGGCAAGCTAAATATCTGGAGCTGTCGCCGATTCACAATTAGGCTGTGTGCAATGATTTCTGACTGAAAACTACATTGGCGATGGCCTACAGCCAATGAGAGACCAAGATACAGGGCAGTGGGATGTTCGGGGAGGAGTTATATCATACAGGAACAAGCACAAACATTTGCTTGACCAGCCACAACATCAGCATAACAGTTACTGCAAAATTATTTACCTCCAACTCTCTTTGCAGAACACCCAATCCCTGTTCCCTGCATCTCCCTCCTGCATAATCTGTTTTTCTTTTTCTCCTTGTAGCTGGAAATCAGCTCACAGACAATTTGCGGGCTATATATATATTTTTTAATAATTCCAGTCTCGCTCGAAAACTCCGGTCTGACGCATGCGGGTTCTCATGTTATTTCCTTATCACTTCTCACGTGTGTTTTGTTGTGAAACGTAGTTTGCGGACCAGACAGAGCTGTCGGCGATTCTTCCTATTGTGAAGTCATGCAATGTGAAACCCCCTGTCGCCGATCCATCGTGCAATGTGAACACAGCAGCAACTGAATGCTACCCCAGATAGTCACGCAGTGTGAAAACAACGGCGATCCGACGAGTTTGAAAATCGTGCAGTGTGAACTCGGCATAACATGTGTAACAAGGACACCTTAAAATAAAGTGTTACCTAAAAATGTTTAAACCAGCCTAAGGTGATTTGCTGATCTTAGCAGGTCTAAGCTGGTCTCCTAGCCTGGCCTAGTTTTTTTTTTTTTTTTTAAAGAAGGATAATTATCAATTCATGAGTGTCTTAGAATTTCAGAAAAGTCAGGGGAAAGTCAAAGGATTTATCAAAATAACTTCATAATCATAAAAGCCTTAATAAAATGGCTCAAATAACAAGCTTTACAAATATAATTACAAACCTGGTTTAGCAGAACAGTAATGAACCAGTTTTTTTGGATCACTGACAAGTACAATTAGAAGCAGTTATTTGATTAAAAATTGAATTTTCCTTGGTTTCACTGATTCAGAAAGGATGATACTCACAAAACATCTCTTTTGATTACTCTCTCTATTGACCATGCATTATATTCATTAATACAAATGTCTAGCCCTGCCTGTAACCAAGAAGCTAATTGGTTTTCCTACTGATTCGTTGTTTCTCATCTGGGAACAACAGGGTGAGCTGTGAGGTGCGAGATGATGTTCAGAAATGTGTCAGGGTGAGAGTGAATGTGCCGTATGTCTTCATCTTTAAACGCAGCACACGCTGACTGCCTCTGCAACAGAACACTGCCAGGAGTAAAAAAAAAATGACGGGGTGAGGGAAGAGTGGAATGTTAAATCTGAATAAGCAGGAAAAATATATCAGCGAGTCACAAAAAGATTGTGAAAGGGAGCAGTGAAGGTGACGGGGGTGAAAAAAAGAGGACAAAAAGAGAGACAGAGATGGAGAGGATGCGTACGCCAGGGAGACGAGAAAATAAAGAGGGAACCTGAGAATGGAACAAATATGACAAGATGAGAAAGGGAAGAGTCACAAAGAGAGTGATGGAGCAACAGAAAACGAGGCGAAATTAAAGCAGGTCTGTAGAGAGATGAAGATGGAGTGAGGAGAGAAAAATCGGCTTTGAGGAGACAGACCTATTGGCATGAAAATGTAACACATTAAAGAGAAAATTTAAAAAGAAAAAAATGAAAATTCTGACATTATTTATTTATGTTGTTGCACATTTCTATGCTGATTAGCAGAAAAAAATACTATTTTAAATACTATAATAAAAAAATCTTTACATAATTTTTTTTTTCATACAATTACAGTTCATAGTGACCACAGGCTGGCAAACTCCAAAAAAACAACAAGAAAACTACATAAAAGTATCCCTAATACTCGTGAACTATAATTCAAGTCTTCCAGCTGAACTAAAGAAAGCAGGCATTGAATGTATTTCCATCATTGAATGTCTAATTAATAATCAATGATACAAAGAATGCTGATATACAGTCCAGCATCACTGAGGTGTTTCAATGACTATTTGGTTACACTGTTAAGTAAATGGAGACAAGTGATCGAGTCTTGATGAGTGTGTCATTGATTTATTAACTCAACCAATTCATTCAAAACAATGATTAATTCAGGAACAAAACAAGTCACTGTCTACATATGTGAATCATTCACTCAACTGATTCGTTCAAAACACGGATTCATTCAGGAATGACACAAGTGACTGTCTATATATGTGAATCACTGAATAATTCACACAGCGGATTTGTTCAGAAAATATTAATTCAAGAATGAAAGTTGTTATGAGTGAGTCATTCAATTATTCAGTCAACCGATACATTCAAAACACATAGAATTATTCACTCAAACAGATGCGTTTAGAAGCATGATTAATTTAGGAACGAAACAAGTGACTGTCTACATATGTGGATCATTCACTCTTTTCATTTAGGAATAAAATAAGTCTGTCACAACAAACAGGTTTCAAAGATGAAGAAGAATCCTGGGTTTCTAATACAAAATAAATGTAATAAGATAATCAACATAGACAGGTCCAACAGAATGCAACAGTGCGTAGAGCACAAGAAACAACCGACAACTGAAGGTAGAAACAGAGAAACTTAAGTACATAGCAAACGAAGATAATTAACTACACACAGCTGAACTATAAGAACTAATCATATCAGTAACCACAGAGACTAAGGTGTGGTGGGAAAATCAAACAAAGGAACACAGGAACTAAAGAATACAAACTAAAAATCCATGAAAAAGAAACTAACTGAACATATTTGTGACAAAGTCTTTATTAGATAGCTGTGGAATCAGTCACTCAACTGATTCATTCAAAACACAGACTCATTCAGAAATGAAAAAAGTGACTGCATTACTGAAACATTCACACCATAGATTTGTTCAAAACATATTAATTCAGGAACGAAAGTTGTTATAAGTGAATCATGAAATTATTCAGTCAAGCGACACATTCAAAACACAGAAGTATTCACTCGAACAGATTCATTCAGAACAATGATTCTTTTAGGAACGAAATTCATTCAGGAACCATGCTGCGTTTTACACACAAATACAAATTAGTTGAATCTGCATTGACTTTGTTTGCAAAATATATTGTGTATAAAATGTAAATTACATGTAAATCACACTCACAATCAACTACTGGTCAAAATTCCTTTTTCATCTACTGTAACTACTAAACACGCTGCATATTTAATTATATGTTGCAATATTATAAAATCTGCATGATAAATTCATCTTGGTGTTGGTATACCACTGAAACCTTGTTCTATCAGGAAATCAAATTAAAGGAAAAAGGAATTGCAAGAGCACTGAAATGGTTCTGCCATGTGTAAATGAGGGATAGAAGCTTCTTTTTTTCTCTGTGTAACCCTCTAATTAACACATCCTTGTTTTAAAACCCCTCAAACCCGAGCACTGCCCTTGGAGGAGCATCCACTCTAATAGCTTATTAGTTGGGTTCCTGGTCTGTTTCCTTGTTATCGGCGAAAATGAATGAGCAAAATAAATTCTCTTACAAACATCCCGCAACCCTCTCTGCGCCTTTCTCTCGCTCTCTTTTTCTCATTTCCTTTCTCCCTCACCTTCATTCGCTCGCTCTCGGTTTGCCAAACACGCCTGCCAACAACGGCCACCGTCAATAAAACATAATGCCTCTGTATTCTTCGCTGATGGCCTGATCTTTGCTTTAAAAATGGATCTATTAAGAGAGAATGCTATCTCTCTTGTCCTTTGAAGTGATTCTGCATATTCATTATGGAAACGCCATCAGCACTAACAGTGCCAAGTTAAACGTGACCCTGGGCCAATTACGCCTGTCCCACAAATACAATTACAGATACTGTCATTCAGGCCGAATCCCTATTATTACCGGGCCAAGCGCTAACAGTGCGTGCAGGCACAGGGACCGGCGGAGGCTATACTACCGCGATATTAATATCTGTGATACAGTAAGTCGTTATCCGAGCTGAACTCGCTGAGAATATCTGAACTTTCTGAAAGATCTCTGACAGAGACAACAGAGCGAAGCAGCATCCTAATTTAGCATAATTTCTCTGCGGTGGCTTTGACTTTCTGAAAGATCTCTGACAGAGACAACAGAGCGAAGCAGCATCCTAATTTAGCATCATTTCTCTGCGGTGGCTTTGCGGCAGCAGGGGAGCCTGTCACAGGCAGCCCGGTGTGACAGGTGAATATTGGGCTGAGCTTCCAGCTGTCTGCCTTTATTCTGTTACCTCGGGAGACAAAAGCCACCACAACACGTGTGCAGCAAAGCGCCCGCCCAATCAGAGCCACACGTGGAGAGGAGAGATGAGCAATGGCTACAGTCAGCCTGCAGTCTGAGCGAAGGCTTTTTCTCTTCGCCTGTTTCCTGCTGGTCAAACTTCTTTTTCAAATGTGTGCTTGCATCAGTTAGCTATGCATGAACAGAGCAGAGGACAGACGGGTTACGGCGGACACAACAGAGGGGGTTTGTTAGACGGCTGTGATGAGGGAGAGACAGAATAAATCAGACCTTAGTGGGCGAATGCACAGCCAAATGCAGTCACCTCACTGAAAAGAGGCTGTTTAATGGGTGTGCGTCTAGTCGGCTGTACTGTACAGTGCTTTAACCAATCATTTCAGAAACAGAAAATGGTGCTTTAGTACCCTAAGCGAGCAGTCCAAATGCAGCTGTGGCAAGGAAAAACGTATAGGAGAAGGAATTATAAAATAAAAAAATAAACAAAAATAAAAAACTACCATTCAAAAGTTTCAGGTATGATGGTTTTTTTTAAGAAATTAACGCTTTTATTATTAATGCTTTTAGGGCACACTAAATTGATCATTAAATTGACATTGTTACAAAAGTCTGCGCCATCTAGAGTTTCATGACTGAACTATACAGTATATATATATATATATATATAATTAAAGCTTTTATTCAACAATACATTCATATTAATCAAAAATGACAGTAAAAACTTTTATATTGTTACAAAAGATTTCTATTTCAAATAAACTCTTCTTCTATTTATCAAAGAATTCTAAACAAAATGTTATTTTATATTATGATATTTTATTATATTTCACAATATTACTGTTTTAAATGTTTTGATCAAATATATGCAGTCTTTGTGAGCATAAGAGACTTATAAATTAACTATACAAATATATACATATTGAAAGAATTAACAGACCCCAAACTTTTGAACAGTAGTATGTATACATTATGTATCATTTTGACTAATGTCTAATTTCTGACATATACATATATTTGTGTAATGTGGTGTTTGGGTTTTGTCATGTTCATGTTTTCATGTCTTTTATTTTGTAATTGTTTTATGCTGTTTGTGTCATGCTTCCCTTGCCCTCATGTATTCATGCCATTGATTCTCTTGTTCATTGTGTCATGTTCTGACTGGTAGTCTTAGTCATGTGTTCTGTTTCCCATTGGTTTGTTCTTGTCATGTGACCCTCTTGTCTGCTATAAGTAGCCATCATGTTGCCATTGTTTCTCGTCGTGTATTGATGTTGTAACCCGCTGTCGGTGAGTCTAGTCTGTTATGCCTCTCAAGTCTGTTCATGCCTTGTCTAGTCTGTTCATGCCTTGTCTAGTCTGTGTCTCTAGTCTTCGTCTGTTTGGATTATGTTTGGATCACTGGAATAAACTGCACTTGGGTTCTTCACTACGTTCGCCTTCAGTGGATGATTCGTTACAATTTGATGCAAACTTTGAGAGTTTTAGAAGTTTGCTCACCACTATTTTATTTTGTGCGCTAAGAAGATTAGTCTTTTTGGCCTGAAATCAATAGATGCTTGACACCATGAAGGCTTTGAGCATGGTATCAATATTTAAACCAGGCGGAGGAGTTCCAAGCACTTTCAGGAAAAGAAAAAAAAAAGCTGAAACAGACTGATTTTCTCAGTTCAGAAAAAAACTGAGAACATTATTTTGGTACTTGGATGTTCTGATTACATCAAAGGTGGTACTTGGGCTGAAAAGTTTGAGTCAATACAACTGAATTTTAAACCACTACTTTAAGACTCAATTGTATGTTGAAGTCTATAAAAGGATGCAGGTCATGGTCAGTGATGTCACTCGCTATCTGAACACACATAGCCTGTAGCTGGCAGCACACAGATAAGGTCTAAGTGTGAAATAAGGAGCTGGACTGGCTGAAACTAGTAATATTTGCTCTTAGATGAGTTACAGTACATGCAAACACACAGTGCAATATTAAACAGCCAGTACAGTGATGTATTAGATCTATTTAAATGAACCTACAGTACATCTTTAATCACTTATTCCATATTTACTGTAATCAGGACAGTGAAAAATTACTAGCCCCAATGGGCAATATATCACTAAACAAAATCCGTGTGCTACAGAACACGGCTGGCAGTTTCTCAGAGGCCCGCTGGAGTGTCAGTGTCATGTTATGTTCAGGCCTGTTCTCACGGCTGTGTGTGTGTGTGAAATTCTAGCAGACAACAACAGACCAAAATCAGTTTAGGAGGAAATGTCATTCAGCATCACTAATCCGATTGTTTGTTCTGGTAATGCGATTGTTCTGCCGTTTCATTTGATCAGCTGCAACAGATTTAAAATCCCTCGCTCATCCTCAACCAGTATGTTTCATCATTTGTCTCTTTCATTTATTTGTACAGTACGGGGGACAGGTATATTGACTGTATGACAGATATATCGTCCAGGTTAAATGGTTTACATTTGTGCATTTTGCGTTACTTTTTGTAATCACAGCGGGATTATGGGGGCAGTGTGATTTTTAACCATCTGGCTGTGCCTTTAAAATGAGTGAATGCAAGAAGCACTACATTTATTTTGAGATCATAATGTCCATCCTGCTGGAATGACATTATCATCAATCTTACAATGATGCGATTAGATCAACAGCTTTCATCTAAAAAATAAATAATCATCTTTATAAATGTAATTGACATTTAATGGCTTCATGTGGTGCCAAGCATATCTACCCCAGCCTAAGCTAATTAATATTTATAGGTATTTGCACAAATTGACAGCACAAGAATGCATCAATGTGTGGAATATAAGTGTATATATTGATTACATATAGTGCATGTATATGTAATATATAGTGCATAAATTTATTACAATTCTCTTCTTTAGAGTTTGCCATTCAATGGCTTTTCTGAGGTAAAGTTTTTCTGTAGCTAAAGTTACATGATAAAGGCCTATTGTTTTATTGACGTCTTTCTGCAGTTAAAACACTGTATAAGACATACATTTTATGAGAGATACATTTCAAAAAGTTGCACTGTACCTTGTTCATTATTTTTTATTTTTGTGAAAGTAAATCGAAGTAAAGAGAAAGAGATGATTGAGAGATGACGATGCACGCAGCGCATGAACTGAGGTGGATCTGTCACGGCACATGAAAAAGCACCAAAACCGTATTGATTGTTTGAATTTCAAAGTTGAACTGAAAGGATTTGAAAGCCAACACATTGCTTCAGTAACAAAAAGTAAAAAAAAAAAAGTAACAAAACTGAAAACAGCATATACAAAAAGATAAATTCTTGGGATTTAAGAATCGATATCGGTTCATCAAAATTATAATCGATCCAAATAGAGAAATCAATATTTTCAATCCTAAAATATCCTAATATATATATTTGTATGCTTACATTTTACAATTATATGGATAGCTTTGGTTCTCAATTCCAGTCCTCGTGTACCACCGCTCTGCTTATTTTGCATGTCTCTCTTATTTAACACACCTGACTGAGATAATCAGTTCGTTAGGAGAGAGCTCCATGCATGAACTGTTCCGATTGACATGGTCCCTACACAGTGTTCATTGCTCCCTACTCCCTGAGCATGGGAAATCCGTTGAAGTTTACTTCACTTCAAAACATTCATTCACGGACTTGTGCTACGCCACAGCCTGCAGCGTCTTCACACAGACGGAACTTACTAGAGAAGTGTGAAGTGTGACATAATATACCTCTGCAAATAAATACAATTTAAATTCACATCTCACACACTTTAATGCCCTTTGAATGGAACATATATGCTCCATTCGAACTGAAATCATGGCGGAATATCCTGTAATGTCCACTTCGCAGGGCACTTACGGTCGAATAGAACAAACTTCTGAAGTGATAAGAGATACAAAATGTGTGGCGCGGTAGTACACGAGGACTGGAATTGAGAACCACTGGATTAAGTATTGATTAAATGATGATAGAATTTTCATTCATTATAACATTTAAAAGTTAGGCTTGGGTGAGGTGAAGGAAACCTTCTAAATGAGTTGAATGTGACACCAGAAATCAAACTGAACAGAATGAAATTGTTAATAAATGTAATAGCATTGAACTATTAACTCTTTGACACAATAACATCTAACTATTAACACTTTGAATTCAATATTCCATGGACCCAAAAGGATTCAGAATCATTTGAGTGTCTCTAAAATTCATACATATTATGCATGCGTTTTTCAGATGCTGTCAATACAATAAAAATGTGAGTTTAACTGTTTCTAAAAAAACGTTACCAGCAGAGTTTCTGGAAAACTGTAGGTGTCTGTGCAAATTACTGCTGGGGAACCATGAGTTGGTCCTGGGGGGTATATTGCTCCTGGTTCTCATTGATTTGACCATGCTGATAAGCTTGACTAATTGCCTTTCATTTTCATAACTCAAGTTCACCCGAGTTCAGTCCTACAGTGGTGATTACCAGGCACAGAATCATAACTGTGTTGAATATTAATATTGATTTACAGCAGTTTGTTTGGAAATAAAAGGATTTAATAGGGCCTTTATAGAAGAAGTTAATGCAGAACTCCACTGAGCACATACAATCAACCCTCTACAGACAATTCATGCCACAATGAAGCTAAATAGATTTAGTATGTTTACCTATACCAGGCGCTCATTAGCATTTACTCAGTCTGCTCATGGTGTTCCATCTGATACAATAAAGTGTTAAAAAACTAATTTCACAACAAGGGTCCCATGAGCGTACCTCTGCCATATTGCCTATGAGGAGAACCGTGGAGGAAAAAGGAAACAACAAAAAATTGATTATGGATAATTACAGCAAAAACCCTCATATTGTTTCTACGCAAAGTTTGGCTCTAAAGAGGCCCCCATACAACATCATGACAATATGCTTCAGATTATTCAGTAATTATGGTACATTTCATCATTATTTCTCAATTCGGAGAACACAAGGGAGGCCAAGCGTTCTTGGTGAAACTAAATAGAGAGCTCTGGGGCAGAGTGACTGTTAAACTACATTACAGAAGATAGGTTGATTTGAACTAAAATGATTTGGAGTAGTTAATGGTAAAAATGCAAATATGGGTCATGTTTTATACTCTATTAATTTTTTTTGTTCTATTAATTCATTTAAAAACACATAAAAATGCAAGTAACTACATACAATGAACTGAATACACTTCTTCCATGCAGGGTTATTATAATTAACTAAACTCAAAACTAAAACCAAAAAGAAAAAAAAAATGTATTACTCAAATTATATATACATGTGTGTGTGTGTGTAAAATCACAAAAATCACAGTGCTCTTAATTTTCACTTTTCATTCTCAGAATAAAACAACCCTGTGTGCTCCAAAAGAAACATTTCTGCTGGGCTGGGAGGTAAACAAGAGGTCATGATGTAGCTGCAGGTGCACTGATCCATGAACTAGCAGAAATGAAAAAGAAAACTCTTGTAAGGTGCATCGTTCTTCTATTTTTACTTAGCCGGGCAAATTGCATTTGGGACGTGATCACTCCAGTGGCGACTGAATGACTTCAACTGAACATTCATTCACTGCCTGGGATTTATCAAAAGAAATCTGTTGAACTGTGAAGACACATAAGAGATGGAGAGCGCTGAATAGAGTGCCTGAAATAAACATACGTTAGAAATCTCCACTCAGCAGAAGGACAATACCGGCTGATTTGGATTTTGACTGGGGGAAAATGATGGAAGAATAAGTGAAAATGAGGGACGGAGGAGGGGTAAAATCTACAAGCTCATCTCTCTCACTCTCTCCATCTGCAAAAAAGATTGACTGGTCTGAGCTTTGAACTTTTCATCCTTAAAACTCTGTCAGTCCTGCAATTTTGAGGCTTGGCAGAGCTATACATCATTAACCGAACAGCACATTTTGCCTGATTGCCTCATTATAAAATATGCAATTAGCCCCATGCATTTAACATCAGACACCCAGGCACCAGAAACAGATCATTCACTCAAAAGCTTCATAAATATAACATATTTCAATATCTGCGGCAGAATCAGAATATTGCCATATTTATTCCAGGAATAAATTCAATTTATTCCAGAGACACTCTTGCATGTTAGTGAATGATTACATTTGATTAGATAAGACATTACATTGCGTTATACATTAAAGTGCATGATGTATTGTAACATGATAAAATATCATGCATGGTATTTGGATTGGATCTTGTGTAGTAACTGACTGATTGTGCACCTCTTACACCTAACAGATCAATAAACAAGAAGTTAATGTCAAGTAACTTACATTTTAGACACAAAATTGCCAGCAACTTTGTCTATTTTTGCACTGCCAAGGGAAACAGTTCTAAATAAAGCCACAGCTTATTCTTCCATTGAGTCTCAGAGCAACGTGCAGTGGGGTTTCATTTCTGAATGAATCAGTGTTTTTGAACGAATCGGTTTAATAAATGATTCAATGAGTCACTCATAAAATCACTCACTTTCAGTCCTGAATGAATTATTGTTTTGCAAGTATCAGTTGAGCAATTGACTAACAAAATTTTTTGTGAGTTACTTGTTTAGTTCCTGAAGAAATCATTGTTTTGAACAAATGATTTGAGAAATTATTCATAGACTCACTCATAAAAACAGTCATTTAATTAGGTCCTGAATTAATCTGTTTCAATTAATCACTTGGAAGAAATGAATCAATGACTCAGTCATAAAAACAATTGCTTGTCACCACCTTCTGGCATATTGATGTAACTTGTTGAAAGATTCACTATTGACGTCCGTCTAGAATGCAAACTCCGACACGCAGCCGGTTCTAAAGATTTCATTGGTCATGTTAATTACAGTGTTGATCACCCGCACAACACTGAAACAACTAGGCCTACAAATAGGCCTACACCTGCATGACTGCATGATTGACTTGACCAGTGAAATCAGTTGTGGGGCCGGGTTTGTGCTTGGTTGTATAATGACTTCATATAATAACTATCACTATCCCTCATCTTATCTAAAGGTGTGGCGTTTGCAAATTATTGCTGGCAAAATCCATTCATCCATTCATTTCAAGAAGAATCCATGCAATCGAGAATGTTGCATGAGGGTGAAAGAGGTTGAAAACAGGTTGAAGTTGGTCACACAGACTCCTGCATTGTCCAAGAGAAAGCTCGGTTTGACAGTGATTTCTGTGTGAGTTATGCTTCATACCTTGCTACACTACTAACACTATTTTTTTTTGTTGTGAAATTTCACTAATGTGACTGCACCTTAATAAAGACTGCTGAAACGGCTCAAAGCTTGTCAAAGGAAGTCCGGATAATGTTCTAGTGACGTATAAGAACTGACCATCTGACTGCAGGGGAGCTTACAAAGAAACAGCGTTGTGTTAATTGATTATGGAGCTCTTTGTCTGTAAATCTGTGGAGGTGTGTATTTGCTTGAACCTTACCTAATTTAATTTCCCCACTGCATGGTAAAATCGTCCTTGTCTTGTGCGGTGTGTAAAGAATTTGACTGTTTCTCAGGCTCGTTCCCTGTTGCCAAGACAGAGTTTCTCTGTTCCCATACAACAGGCTTTGAGGGTGCATTGTGGGTATTTTGAGAGGAGGGAGGCATTACCACAGAGTTTATCAGCACTTTTATCACATGCAGAACTGCTGGGGCACAGAAATTCAATATTTCACACTGAGCTAAAGTCGCCTTCCTGAATACTAACCAGGGGATTTAAAGCATAGAGACAATAATCGATCTTTACATGTTTAACAGATGCCACAGAAAGAGAAAAAAAAGAGAAAAAATCTGAGAGCTCAATCTCATATGTAGCAATCATCTTTGCTCTAAGGAGATTATGGCGAAGATTATAGATATCCTCCCTTATTTATGACGCTTTCTAAGTCTGTTTGAGCCATAAGACTGTTCATGCAGCTGTTGTATTCAGGAAACAATATTTCCCTGCATTGCAAACTGTACTGTTCTGCCTGTCAAAACAGATCCGGGAAAAAGACAAACAAAAACTTGAACAAAGTTGGGATGTTTTGCTTTTTTAATCATTATCTTTTAAAGCCTTATTGACTCAGATCTGTTCAAAAGCCCTGCGTTCATCTAACTAGCATCTATTTCAGACACTCCAATTTACTTTGACACTACCCTTACCAAAAAGTAGTATACTTCAAGTTTATTTTAGTATCTGCTTGTAAACAAAAACATTTTATTCTATCTTCATGCATTCTTTTTTAACACTTGAATGTGGATATGTTTCATAAATAAAAAATAAAGAAATAAACAACATTTTGAACAAAAAGCTGAAAAAAGACTATGAATTGGATTCAGAATGATAATCAAAACATAGATAAAGTCAATCAACAGCCCAAAGCTTCACAGTTATTATTACCTCTTCATTGGTTGACATTTTATTCCATAATGTTACATAGTTTTGATGCTGTTTTATGTCTGATGATCATGTTAGAATACATGTGGAAGCATCTGTTGTTTTGGTTTCTTCTTCACTTGTGATTTTTGGAAATTCTGTACAGAAGATGTGTACTAGCGCCCCCTACAGTATAACAATGAAAACACAGATTCTAGGAACACAAGTATAGCTCAAATATATTTAGACTTTTTCTAAGTATAAGTCAAGTATACTTAAATGTCATTTTAAGTATATTTCTGAGAAGTACAGAAAGCCCATTTCTGAGAAGTACATAAAAAGTAGACTAAAAGTATACTTTCCTATTTTTAGTTTAAAAGAAGTATACTAATAGCACACTTGAATAAACTTCTTTTTCGTAAGGGTAGCATTTGTCAGAGACTGAAGCTCTGACACTGAAGCGTGCCGAGCCAAAAATTTTATTTTCTGGTAAAATTGTAAGTTTGGAAGTCGACTCCCAGAAACCAACTAATTGGCCAGTAATTGAGCGTGTCAATAGCGAGGGAAGAAAATAGCGGCAGCAATTGTCCATGAATGGTGCGGTTGAAAAGAGAGGGAGAGTCCGTACCATCTGCAGGAGCTTCAGCTGGTGGCTCTCATAGAAACGAAGAGGCCGGATCGCCCTGCCAAACGCACTTAAGCATTCAGTCAGAGGGAGATGTGGGCACAGATGACTGCCTTACACTTCAATTAGCTCAACTCAGCTGAGTCTGATACACATTGTCACTATCAAAGATAAATAAATAAATAATGAATCCATCAGAAGTCCGCTGAAATGCATGTTGTTATCGTGTGCAGAGGCCCAGTCCAAATGAGACAGAACCTGCAGAGGGCTGCAGAAACACATGGTGCCATTTTGCACTCTGGTCATGGGTGACTGAGCAGGCAAAGCAAATGTCCTCAAATCAATCAACGTTAGCGCTGATGACCTATACTGATGGAGTGACTTCCCTCTCATTCAGAGAAGACATTTAGGCCCATAAGAGAGAGCAATGGCACTATAAATTTAACATGAGGCCCCTCAGCCTCGCTGAATGAAAGGAGAAAGACAGCCGTTCTGATAAACACACTACTCTAACGAGGTGACAGCAGTACTGTGGGCCATTTCAAACACACACCACTGATTTTAGAGATGTAGGGATTGTGTAGGGGGCCTTTCAGTGTTCTGATAAACACCCTTTCTTTTCTGTCAAATACACATTCCTGAATTCCTGGAAGATCATAAAACGCAACATCACAAACTAATGCAGGAACACACAATGCATTGGGAATAATCCAAACCACAGATCAATGCCTTTGTGCTCAATTTCCATTCCCAGTCAACACGTGAGATCATGCGATGATCACAGTGACATCACACGATCCTCATACTGTGATCCTCACGGTGTGAGTAATAGGTGAAATCATTGTGAGTTCACACGATCCTCATACTGTGATCCTCACGGTGTGAGTAATAGGTGAAATCATTGTGAGTTCACACGATCCTCATACTGTGATCCTGACGCTGTGAGTAATAGGTGAAATCATTGTGAGTTCACACGATCCTCATACTGTGATCCTCACGGTGTGAGTAATAGGTGAAATCATTGTGA
>NW_015537940.1:501413-507935 GCF_001515605.1 Sinocyclocheilus anshuiensis | reverse complement strand
CTGCATCTATCTATCTATCTATCTATCTATCTATCTATCTATCTATCTATCTATCTATCTATCTATCTACCTATCTTCTAGTGGATGTATAAACTTATCTTTACAAGCAATACATAAGCATACAATTCATTTAATTTTGTATGAAAATGAAAAGTAGAATGTTTAATCTAGTAGGTAACACATGGAGAAAGTTTTTAGAATATATATATATATATATATATATATATATATATATATGTTTTAACTGTGGTAAAATCACGTTATTTCCCCATAACTAAATAACTAATTAATTAAATTAACGCGTCAAATTGACAGCCCTAATAATAGTTATTGCTTTTATTCTGCAAGAACATTACATTTATTAAAAGTGACAGTAAATACATGTAAATGCAAAATATTTTTATTGTAAATATATACTGTTCTCTTGAACTTCCTATTAATCAAAGAATCCTGAAAAAAAATTTTTTTTATCATGGTTTCTACAAAAATATTAAGCAGTGCAACTGTTTTCAGCATTGATAATAATAATAAATGTTTCTCGTGCATCAAATCAGCATATTAGAATGATTTAAGGATCTTGTGACACTCAAGACTGGAGTAATGACACTGAAAATTTAGCTCTGTGTAATGACATATTGAAAAAGTGGTAACCTGGAATAGTATCTCAAGGATCTATTTCTGCTTGATCTAACCAATAAAAATGACTTTTGTTGATGTGATGGCAGCCATATCACCCAAGACTTGTTACCCACTGAAGCTAAGCAGGGTTGAGCC
Organism: Sinocyclocheilus anshuiensis; assembly: GCF_001515605.1. Classification (NCBI taxonomy): domain Eukaryota; kingdom Metazoa; phylum Chordata; class Actinopteri; order Cypriniformes; family Cyprinidae; genus Sinocyclocheilus; species Sinocyclocheilus anshuiensis. The sequence continues at coordinate 507,161 of NW_015537940.1, read as the reverse complement.
TGGTCAGCACCTGGATGGGAGACCTCCTGGGAAAACTATAGGTTGCTGCTGGAAGAGGTGCTATGGAGGCCAGCAGGGGGTGCTCACCCTGCAGTCTGTGTGGGTCCTAGCGCACCAGTATAGTGATGGGGACACTATACTTTCAACAAGCACCGTCCTTCGGATGAGACTTTAAACCGAGGTCCTGACTCTCTGTGGTCATTAAAAATCCCAGGATGTCTTTCGAAAAGAGTAGAGGTGTGACCTCGGCATCCTGGCCAAATTTACCCATTGGCCTCTGATCATCATGGCCTCCTAACAATCACCATGTCTACTGATTGGTTTCATCACTCTGTCTCCTCTCCACCAATAAACTGGTGTGTGTTGGGCGTTCTGGCGCAATATGGCTGCCGTCGCATCATCCAGGTGGATGCTGCACACTGGTAGTGGTTGAGGACATTCCCCCCTTCTATGTAAAGCGCTTTGAGTGCCTAGAAAAGCGCTATATAAATGTAACGAATTATGAATAATAATCTAATTTGTCAGGTTGACTTAGTCAGATTAAGTAATATTTCTGACTTTATTTAATCTGCCTAAGTCAGTTAATTTAACTAGTCAAAAAAAAAGTTAGTTAAAATTGCAAGGCAGAAATCATCTACTCATGTGGCTCGACAGCTAATCAAACTACAGTTACACATTTAGATGTTAAAGAGCAAAAAATGCAGAAGTGGGGGAAGGCATGGTGCCATCCAAGCCGTCACAAATTTCACGGCAGTAATTACGACCTTCAGCTTCTTAATGTTGACAGCGTGGCTCTAATTGCTCTCTCTGTAATTGTGTTATGGGTTTTTTAAGGGCAGGAGAGATAATGAAAGAGAAGTGATCAGCCATCTGTGCAGCAGGTAGCAGGCCCCATTCTTCTCAGGAAAGAGTACTATTACTACACCAAATTATAGCGACAAATAAGTCTCTTTAACAGTGCCAAGCTGGTGAAGAATTACTGCTTCACTAAAATGACACATATGGATGAATTATGAGAGTCTGGTGAAGTCAGCCATCGGTTTCAAACATTATGCATCATATTTTACAGCCACAATTAAATCGCACGACAGTAATCAATATGAGACCTTTGAAAAATGATGTCTTTAATAATGAGATACAAGCATGCTCATTTGCTCTCATGCATGTGTTCACACAATTAAAATCTCATCAATCATTTTCTCTTAAATACTGTGATCCCTGACTGCTGCAGGTTTATTGTTTATTGGTTTGCAACTTTTATGGAAAGTGATAACAGATAGACAACAGGAAATTATGAGGAGAAGAACAGGAATGGTATTGGCAAATTATTCAAGCAAGACTTGAACTCACATCATCAGCCCAAGCATCATAGATCCATGAACTTGCTGCTAGGCCATAGTTACACTCTTTAAAAAAAAAGCTTCTATACTGGCATCCTATATTCATGGATGGTTCCATGAAGAACCTTTAACATCCAATGTTACCATTTTCTCTTCACATTGCCCTTTGTCCCCCTTTTCCCTTTCTTTTTTATCCTGTTTCATTGCATTTTCCCATTTCATTTTATTTTCTTCCTCTTCCATTCCCTTTTCTCTTTCATTTTCTCATTTTTTTTCCTCTTCACTTTTCTCCAATTTACTTTTCAATCTTGTGGCACCTGAAGAGTTTGGGGTCAACAGTATTACTTCATATGTATGAGTTTAATTCCAAGAGGAGGAGAAGATACGATAATAATTGCTAAATCTGTCAGAAATGACCTTGGATGCAGCATGTTTTGAACATCAGTATGAGTCCATGCGGATTAACCGTAAGGAGTGGCGGATCTGAGGGATGACCTTCTCCCGCTCTTCAGCTACTGATACTACAGCAATTTTCCCACCAATAAAGTCCAGCTCTTACCCAAGGCTTATCTCTTCGTGCTCTAATTTTTCTCTGTCTCTATCTCTCGGGACTCTCCTCTCTCATCTTAACACACTTTTATGGTTTTAGGGAAACGTGCATATCCAACATCAAAGATATTTTACTGTGTGTTCACAAATTTCTTCAACATAAGTCTTCCGTGAAGCCAACACACACAGCTCTCATATAAAGAAGCCGCTGACGGAGCACAAAAGGAGAGTCTGAGGGTTTTAAAGCTCAAGCGGAGGGCTGAGGAGCAATAACTGAAGTTATAATGAGCTCATTCAGTTCCCAACACCCAACCTTTTCTTCCCTCTCTCTTTTACTTATAATTTCTCATTTGGAATTAACACTGAACTTATCTGACATGCAGCTCTGAACATAGCAGTGGAGCTTTTCCATCTCAACAAAAACGGATGAACGACCCAATGCAATCATGAGTTATAATGAAACTGAGCTTCTGTAGAGCAGATGTAACATTGCGCAAAAAGATTTTCATTTATTTTTTAGTTTGCAGAGCTAGATAGCCTTAGGCATTATAATCTACTGCTTGATTTTTTTTCTAGTGATACAAAACAGTCTGTGAATGTGCAAATGTCAAAGCAAAGAACAATTTTTTTTTGTGGAGGTCATTGACTGAAGGATGATACGAAGAGATGCCAGCCATCTCAAAAGCCACATATGTGAATAAAACAGAGAAAAGATGCAGCCTTCACATGCCTGTGTTCATTAATTACTCAAATAAACAGAAATTCTCAATGCTGAAGAACTGTCACAACATCCAACAAACATGTAGCTCGTAATATTAAAAGGATTAGCTTTTTTATATTTACCATATACGTGCCAAGCAGAATTATTCTCAGATACTTGGATACAAAAATGAGGTCAGTCTTTAATGTCATAGTCTGAAAATACAGCACTCATAGCATACATAGCATATCATGTAAATAACATATCTGTTATGGTATAGCCAATGGGTCACATGATGTTTTAGACCCCAATTACTTTCATTAGATGAATGAAAACAAAACAAAAAACTTCTTTTCTGTTTCAGAGAAGAAAAAGTCATAAAGATTTGACATAAGGGTTAGTCAATGATGAAGGATTTCAATTTTGGGTGAACTATCCCTATAATTTACACTGTCATAAGATCAGCATAAAAAACGCCTTCTTGTTGCATGTGCAGATGCCAGAGAGTGAGTTTCTGTATATGCCAGAAGAGGTCACAGATGATTTAGACACAGTGTTATGGTGAATTTCATTTGCAAAGCTCACAAATTAATAAATACCTTCAGTCTGTCTCTGTAGGCCAAAACATAAAATAGAAATGTAATGTCCGGGCAGAGACGGATACAACGGATGCCAGCAGTGTCCCAGAGCCTCAAAAACAATCAGACGATGCTAAATATAGCTAAGTGAAAACCACAGATTCATGCACAAGCAAGAATCAACACCTCATGCCATCCGGGATTACCTGTTTTAATTACTTCCTCCTGCTCGTATCGACGTCTTCTGCTCTCCAGTTCAGCCTCTCCAAGTGTCTTTCCATTAGAATCGATGGCTGTGATCTGTACAATGTTTGCGTGATAAGCTGTGATGAAGCATTTACAGGCTTTTGTAATCTGTTTTTTGGTGAACAGATAAAGCTTATTGCTTTGGGAATAATCTTTGATGGCTCACTGGCTGTTTGCCGGGTTATCTGAATAAAATTGCAACAGAAAAAAATTGTAAACAAGGACAAACACACAAAACTGCTTAAGCAGCTTTGCAAGCCTCCTACGGGTTTGTGGATAGAAATGTAATAAAATGATTTTAAACCAAATTTCACACACAATATAAATAATGAACAAGAAAATATTGGCAACACTGAAAACGTGAACAGAAATGGTGTATAGTATTATAATACTGGATGAATCAGCTGCTGAGATATAAAACCCTCACATATAACGAAAGATTAAACATTTCTCGATTAATTAAAAATAAAGTATTTATCTACACCAGATACTTGCACTAATAAACGGGACATTTAAAGCTACAATATAACATGACAATGACCTTCAGACACACAAAAAAAGTATCCCGCTGATTAACTTTTATGTTCTGTTTTCAGTTTCAGAGATCTCAAGAAATTTTAATAGCTCAAAAATACTTAACACAAGTATCAGGGCGTTGATACTTTAGGACTTTTCCTAATGAGAAATGCTTGTAAAGAAAATTTCAAGTTGATAACATATCAACTAAACTCAGAGATCCCAGATATTAATAAATCCAGTGAATTTTCACAGGCTAAGATTCTCTGACTGGATAGATGTACATTCCCGCCAATCATTTATTTTGATTTTTTCTTAATTGTATTTTTTAACAATGTGTTGGACCCCAGACAGAAATGATCTAAAATGTAAATCTATGTAGTAATATAGTTTACTTAGTCTATGCAGTAACAGTAACATGTTTACTTTGTAGTAAAAAAGAGGTAAAACTCTTCGATGACGTCTGCCTGCTGGGTTTTCATTAGGACAGCATATTAGTAGTAGTAGTAGTATATATATAAAACTACTCTGATTCTGTGCTTTCCCCCAATATATTAAAAAATAAATACATAAAATAAAATATTTGATTGGTACCCAGCCTGAATCATTTGATATTGTGTGTATGATGTTTACCCAGTAGTCTGTATGATTCATGACAGCGTTATTTTTAAACACATCCTGTCTGCTGGCATACGGTCTTTCAACATTCAAAAGAATTATCATCAAAGATTTAAAGATTAAAAGACAATATCCAACTCAGTTCTCACAGTGTATATAATATTAAACCTGGCTGATCATTTTTACCACCTCAAAATAAATATTGATCTGATAAATGCAGTGAATATCCTGTGAACTGTCATGCGATATAAACTATTAAGGTGTCATTCAGGTTTTAACCCTTATCTTGTGTTGAGACTGACTTTACTACATTTATGCTTGTACATGTGTAAATTTAAAATAATAGTAATTTAATTAAAGATTAAAGGTTCGTTTACACAAAAATGAAAATTCTGTAATGATTTACTCACCCTAAATCGGTTCCAAACCTGTATGACTGAAATTTTGAGAAATGCTTCATTGTATTTTTTTAGTCCATACAATAGAAGTCAATGATCACCAAAACTGTTTGGTTACCAATATTCTACATTCTTTTGTGTTCTGCAGAAGAAAGTACATTTTGTGTGAACTGTCCTTTTAACCTTTTATTTTCCCCTTTAGATTATTTTAATATTTTCCTCTGATCTAATCAAAACTCAGCAGGCAGATATACTGAATATTTATATCTCTGTTTTATATCTGTTCAAGTACTGTTGTGTCAAAAACACACTGTTAAAAAAGGAGTATATCTTTACACAGTACACCAGTTAGACGATCTTATCGTGAAAATTCATTCTTTTTTTTTTTATATCTAGGCTCTCTAAAATCCCAAAGTTAAGTTATTTTTCATAAAGGGTTTAAGCCTGTTATCAAGTCAAAATTTTAATTATAATCATATCTTATAAGATTATGCAAAAGTCATGAAGTCAGAGAGCCCCAAAAGAAGGTGATAGTTAATGCAAAGAAAACATAAGCTGTTCATAGCAGATAACAAATGGTCTAGGAACGATCTGACGACGTTTATAGCACATGGAGCAGTTCATCCCCCAATCAACACTCTACATTAGTCCACCATATAGCGGCTGCATGGCAACAAGCAACTTTAGCTGTAGACAAGCTCCCAAAGGCCTTCACAAACATCTCAGTATGCAAAGCCAGTGTGTGTTATGTCTCTTTACTCTGCCTAATGCTGTGCTATCACTCACTCTTGTGTTTCTCTGTC
>NW_015537940.1:469681-500087 GCF_001515605.1 Sinocyclocheilus anshuiensis | reverse complement strand
TGTGTGTGTGTTTGTGTAAGCGTACATCTGTTATACCTTCCGATAGGCCGCCTCCAGCTCCCAGGAGAGAATGATTCAGGTGCAGGAGTTTTAAAGCCTGTGTGAATCTGTCTGACATCACATACGCGTCAGGTCTGAATGACATCAAACTTCCACGAAAATCGAGTCTAAATCAGCACCAATGTGGGTTTAGAGTTGTAATCCTTTCTGCTAAAAATGAGGACAATAACAATAACCTGACACTAGGGCGACTTCCACCTGAAGAGTTTTGATTTTTCCCTTGGCAGATTTTTCAGATTCTTCTTTCATGATTGATATGCATTCAGTGGCTGCAGAAAATGAGAACAAAGCTGGTCTATGATTGGTTCCCATCTATTGACTTCATCTGACTTGAGAATGTTACTGCAAGTCATTTTTACGGAGCTTTTCATTGCAATAGTGAATACATTAAAATATCTTAAGCTTGTTAACACATAATAAAGAAATATCTGTCTAAGGAATATCTTATTTAGGTGACAAGTGTGATTTGAGTCTTCAAAACTGGGTAGATTACCAGTAGGTTAAATGTAGTTGTCAACACTTATGCTCTGCTCCTGATAACATTGATGTCCATTAGCATCTATAATATTTCATCTGGGACACCATATGTAAAACTTTGCCTAGATTTTACTTTACTGTCTCTTAGTCAAAGCATAGATTTTTCTTTATTTGAAAGCTTTTCTAACTAAGAAAGTGATTTCTGCCATTTACAGCACAATTCCAAGCATATGGTCTTCAGGAATCAAAATCACTATGAGTCTTTAATGGCTTGTAGTCATTAAACCACTCTTCCGCTCTAGAAGGCCATAGGAAAAGTCATACAATACAGAGCTTTAATTTTAATACCTTTTCAATTTGTTACATAAAATAAATTTAATGTCACATCATCTAGATTATGATTACTTCTGATTTAAGTGCTCAACTCTTAACTTTTACTCTAGATGTGGTGTATTAAATTAATTGTGTTTGGGGAAAAATCCACTCACCCATTGATTACAGCCTGTGTGTGCTAAAATTATAATCAATTACAGACTGGCTATAATGCTAACATTACAGACCACGCAGTTAACGGCAGCCCATTAGTGATTCATATTTTGACTGGTTTGGTTAAAGTTATCTAAAGGTCAGGGGCCTTTTGCAATGCTCATTTTGTGCATACAGTACATGAGGCCTCTGACCTTTATATAATTTAGAATAATCGCTAATGAGTTGCCATTAACTGCATGGTCTGTACTGTTAGCGTTATGGCTAGCCTGCAGTAGACTGTAATGCTAGCACAGACAGCATGTAATCAATGTGTAATGGGATTTTTTTACAAGCTCAAATGAATAGCATGCAAACAAGCTAAGCGATATAAACCACAATGGCTGAATGAGTCACAAGGCAGCAACACTAAGGATGACAAGAAATATACTAGGCAAGAATTATTGTTTGTTTAAAAGATTAAGACAGCCAGCACACAGTCATTCACATTCTTTCATGGTTCATTTAAATGACCTTCGACCCTCACAGACATCACCCATATATGGTTATTATGGACACCTTAAGAATATGTTGCTTCTGCCCTTTATATTGAAAGGAAAAATTGAAATCGCATCATATGACCCCTTTAAAAAAAGATGTCAAACGGTCTAGTCTTGGTCTTCAGCCAAAATTTTATTGATATAACACTAGCTTTTGTTGCATAGCATTTATGCTACACAGCTGCAATTCCGTGATCTGACATCTGTCTATTTTCTTTACTTTAAAAGCTTTTATAGTCCAGGTGATATGTGAAAATAATGTTCACTTTTTTAATAAAAGCATGAAACTTGGTACACTTGTATAGTTTGCGGCCCTGAACATTTACAGAAATGGAGCCATCGCAAAAACACCTCATGGATGCCATGACGACCATTTTACTTTCCGCCATAATCAAATTATGTATTTTGTGTAACAGCTCCTGAACCAAACGTGATAACACAGAAAAGGTGATGTCTACCCCTATGTTTTGATGGCCAAGGATTACAGTGATACCATATACAGCAACATAAACTGTTCAGGTGAAAAGTTAATGGTGAAATCAGCTATGTGAGAAGGAAATCACAGTATCTGAGTATCACAGCATTAATAGTACATATTATGGCTATTAATTATTTCTTTCTTTAATAACTAGCTAATACTTTATTCAATAATACATTAAAAGATTGTTTTCAAGAATACCATCATATATTTCAGAGATATAAAAAACAAATCATCTCAGGTAAGTGTATTTTTCCTTACCTCTCAGGCAGAGTCGGGTAGGTGGTATGTTTCCAATACATTCTTGTTCTCTCTCAACAATGCTCTAACATCACACGCAGACGGCAACGCAATCAGGTGAACAGTTAATGGTTAATTCAGTGACTTTATGAGAAGGATTACAATGAAATCTCAGAAGATGCAGAATGAAATTTCAAACATATTTCATGTACACTTAATTTACAATCACTCTCTGGGTCCAGAGTTGTCTATTATGTTGTCCACAAGGGGGAAGCTGGAGTCCTGCATGGGGGCGGGTACATGCAGGTGAACCGCTAATATTTGATGTAACGGGTGGAATAGTATTTATGTGTAGGATGTGATGCAGGGGTGCGGGCCGGATGTTGACAAGCACGGGAGGGTTGCGGGTCCAGTAACCAAGACTATTTCGACTCGCTCCAGTACACGCTGAGCAATGCAGCCAATCGCGCTGCCACTGATTGACAGCTGTAGTGATTATATTAAAGGTAGCGCTCTTTGCTGGCTTTCTGTATTTAATCTATTCACAATTTGAATAAAAGTTTTCATAATTGAGTTTTGTCTACCTCATGTAGGAGATTTAATGCAGGTGCGGTTCGGGTAACAGTTTTTATGTCAAATGGGTCGGGTGTGGGATTAAATTAGTTTTGCTGTCAGATAACATGTGTTCTGTTAATTACTGCGATTGTGGTAAGATCATTTCACCAGCCAGGAAAGGTGAACGAAAATGCCTCTCTGTGATGTTACTACGAGTCATCGCTTACTTACCGATCTCAGGCTTCTGGAGGGGATGTAGATTCGTAAGAGTGATGAGGAAGTTGGAGGGTGCTGAGCCTGTGGCTGTTCTGTACGCAAACATCAATGTCTTGAACTTGATGCGAGCCGCAACAGGTAGCCAGTGCAGGGAGATAAAAAGAGGAGTGAAGTGGGCCCTTTTGGGCTCATGTTGTGCAATGCAAACCTGCATGATCGAGATGTCTTTACAATATGGTCCTTAAAGGTCAGCTGGTCACCAAAGAATATTTTTTGATGAAACTAGCAGGATGATGAAATCATGCTGTAGAGTCGGAGTGGCAGAGAAGCTCAGTCTTTGCCAGGTTGAGCTGCAGGTGATGTTTCTTCATCCATGCAGAGATGTTTGCCAGGCAGCCTGAGATCCATGCAGCTACTATTGGGTTGTCTGGTTGAAATTAATGATAGAGCTGTGAGTCATCAGCATAGCAATGGTAGGAGAAACCATGTGCTTGTATAATGGGTCCCAGTGATTTAGTGTATATGGTGAAGAGGGAGGGGTCCAAGAACTGATGCCTGAGGAAACCCTGTGACCAGCTGATGTTTTTGGATACCTCTCCTCCCCAGGAAACCCTGAAAGACCTACCTGTGAGATAAGATTCAAACCAGTGGAGTGCAGATCCGGTGATGGTAGACAGGAGAATCTGATGATTCACAGTGTCAAAAAGTGGCAGATAGATCCAGCAGAATAAGAACTGATGATTTGGAATCAGCTTTCGCAATCCGCAAGGCTTCAGTAGAACTGATGATTTGGAATCTGATTTCGCAATCTGCAGGGCTATACTTACTGACAGTAAAGCAGTCTCAGTTGAATGGTCGCTGCTGAAACCTGATCGGTTAACATTCAGTTGGTCATTCTGTGAAATAAATAATGTAACTGTGTCTATAAAGGTGTGAACCAAATGGTCCATTCCATTAGAATAACAAAGGAAAAGCATTCCCCAGGAACATCTTGTAGATTGCAGGATCTCCAGCGGGAAGGTCCTAACAGTATCTGTTGTTGCTAGCCCTTTTGTCTTCAGGTATAAAATTCAATCCCACAGACAGAACTTTGGGAGAAGCTAGGATTCATACAAGGGTTAAGATTGTTTGAAGGAAGACATGCCAACATCGCGGTTGAAGAACTGCTACACTACCATCTTTAATAAATTCTTCTCCCCACAAAAAATGTTGGTCAAGCCTACTTAATTTTTTGCATTAGAGGAATACATTGGTGAGCCACCTAAAAGACTGCTCAGCAAAAATACAGTAAAGATAATACATGGGGCAACTTTTTGGGTTAGAAGGGGTAGTATGCACTGGCCTGTCTAGACAGATATTGTCTTGACAAGAAGTTAAAGTGGATCATAAAGTGTCAGTTGCTGTATTTACATCCAGAGATGAGAAATGGGTGGGTGAGGGAAGAGAGGATGACACTACAGAGGAAAGATGGCATGGTGAAAGGGAGCGTAGGTTTTGCCTAAAAGTAACTGGTAGAGGATTTGGTGGCACACAGGTAGTAATATGTAGGTTAAATGTAATAAAGAAATGATGTCTAGAGGTTTTACCAAATGTTGTCAGTGATACAACTGCATGTGTAAATTAAGTCAAGCTGGTTGCCTGATTTGTTAGTGCTTGTGGTGGTAAACAATTTGAGATCGAATGAAGCTAGGAGTGGAAGTGGAAGTCTGCAGTCTAAGGCTTCTCCAGATGGATTTCGAAGTCACCAAAGATCTGACGGGGGGTGTGAGAGAAAGGGAAGTTGTTAGAGAGAACAGCAGGGGTTGCGGAGTCTTCTGGACGAATCCAGGTCTCAGTCAAGCCCAAGATACTAAGAGTAGACTGAGAAGCAGTGGCCAGAATGAAGTTTGTTGAAGGCTGACTGACAATTCCAGAGACCCACAGAAAATGACAGAGGTGCAACAGAAGAGGTGCAGATAGGACGCAGCTTAGCAAGATTGCGTTGCCATCTGCGTGTGATGTTAGAGCATTGTTGAGAGAGAACAAGAATGTATTGGAAACATACTACCGCCTACCCAACTCTGCCTGAGAGGTAAGGAAAAATACACTTACTTGAGATTATATATTTTTTATATCTCTGAAATATATGATAGTATTCTTGAAAACAATCTTTTATTGTATTACTGAATAAAATATTAGTTAAGCTGGTTAGTGTTGGGCGTTATGGTGCAATATGGCTGCTGTCGCATCATCCTGGTGGATGCTACACATTGGTGGTGGTTGAGGAGATTCCCCCTTCCACGTAAAGCTCTTTGAGTACCCAGAAAAGTGCTATATAAATGTAACAAATTAATAATTAATTAATTAAAACAATCTTTTATTGTATTATTGAATAAAAAACTAATAGCCATAATATGGACTTTTGTAAATGCCGTGATACTGTGATTCTCAGATACTGTTATTTCCTTCTCACATTGCTGACTTCACCATTAACTCTTCATCTGAACAGTTTACATATATGGTATCATTGTAATCCTTGGCCATCAAAACATAGGGGTAGACATCACATTTTCTGTGTTATCTTGTTTGGTTCAGGAGATATGACACAAATTACATAATTTGGTTATGGCGGAACGTAAAATGGTCGCCATGGTAACCACAAGGTGTTTTTGCGATGGCTCCATTTCTGAAAATTTTCAGGGCCCTAACCTGTACAATTGTACCAAGTTTCATGCTTTTATGAAAAAGTGAACATATCACCTCAAATTTTGCACGTCATCTGGACTATTAGCCATTATTGTGAAAAATAGGCCTATATTTAACCATTTCAAGCTAAAGTTGAGGCAGTGACTGAGCCATTAGACACAAGCCAAGTATAAACATATTTGAAGCTACATGCGCACAAAAAGAACGCAAAATCACAGATACAACACTAACACTCACAATTTTGATTATATGTTTGTCAGAATGTTGCAGTTACTGGCACAAAAATATTCAACAGATTTATGCTTAAACGGGATAGTTTTAATGTAAATGGTGACGTGAGTATATTATTTCTTCAACACTAATATGCAGATGAATCAAATGTTTCAGACACCACTGGGGGGATCTCATAATGTTCTGTTTTTGGCCCACAGATTTTGCAGGTGTATTCTCTCGAGATCCTAAAATCCCAGCCGTCACCGCAACTCTAAGAACAAACTTTACACCACGTTCAGCGCACACGTACACGTACATGAACACACAAACACACACAAGGACAAACCTACTGCAAATCTACCGGCAAAAGTTCCGGCGTCTCAAGAGAGTGAAAAGCAGCTCGTGAGATTTTCAGCAAATGTGGAATTCCATCTTGCTTGAGTAAATATAGCACAAATCTGGGGCATGTTTCGAGGATGTTTCTGCACTCTCTCAATAAAAAACTTTGAGTGATTGGCATCTAGTGCTGTACATGTGGAAGAATTGACAATAAAGCAGACTTGACTTGACTTGACTTGATCTACAGATTGTACACACAACAACACTCATTATTTTGCTCAAACTGTGTAAATGAGTCTTAAAATATATAGCTGCCTTTTTATGATCGATTCAGTTAAATGCTGAAGTCTTCAGTGAAGTTTTTAGTTAGCAGTGTGTGGACACAACCACCCTACAATGATAAAAATCCATTCACGCCTTTGTTTTTTTTTTTTCAAAAAAAGTATGACGTCATACTGCTCAGGCCCCGCCTGACGGACTGTCCGCCCTCAGCCAGTTGTATGCAAGGGATTCACATGTAAATGGTAAACAACAAACACAACCAAGAAAACAGCTCCGATCATGTCGTTTCAGTCATACTTCGATATAGAAAGTGCTGTTTAGAATGTTTTTTTTTTATAATACACCATACTTTCACCAAAACTAAGGTGAAACCAACTCTTTCAAGATGGAAAACTTGGAAGCAAGACATCAGTGCCTCCTATATAAAGTGCATAAAAAAATTTATGAATTCATTAAAAAGTATGTTCAAACAGCCCACTTTAATACGCATAATCTCCATTCTCTATAGCAGATTTGTGCTAAGAGCACTTGTAATTTCCTAAAATGACAAAGTAAAGCATTAGCTGTAATTGTATGTGATTTTTTTCATGCTGGGAACATTTTCTCAGTCTATGTCATTACCTCAGTGACCCCCCTCATTGATACATGGCAGCTTGCTGGTCGGCGTGTGATTTATGAGCCCGTTTTTTCTGATTGCCTCATAAAGGAGTCTTTTTCCCTCTGCCCATCTCAGCAGTGACCGACAATAAAAGAGAGCGTTTGGCAGCTATTATATAAATATTTATCCACAGGCTCCTCTGTGGCTATTCCCCCTCCAGCTGTAGGTCTCAGTCTGGGATGGAAAGGACAAAGAAAAGTGAAGTAGGTACTTTTTAATCAAGAAAGAAAGCAATGAGTGCAGCAGGATGTATCAAATACCCCCGTGCTGTGCTGGGGTGAGGAGGAGGCAAGAGCCATACGGTAATGAAGTGAGACAGGGACATGTATGGACAGGACAAATCACTTGGCTGCTCAGCCACGGTTCCCCTCTCACTTTATCAAGGGCCAAGCTTTCCACGTAATCCCCGCCAATCAATTACCCTTCACAGAGAAAGTCAATCAAGCAACCCCTGTCGGCTATTCTTAGCCAGATCTGTGCTAAAGGTGAAAGCAGTTCTATTTAAGTTCAATGCCATGTGTGAATGGAGTCAACTGGGGTTCAAAATTGTGTAAAATCATAATATTTCATATATTAACACAAAATATCATATGTTAATGTTTGATATAAATATGAATAATATTGATAACACTTTACAATGTGATTTCATTTGTTAAAATTAGTTAAATAGAGTAGTTAACATGAACTAACAATGAACAACACTTCTACAGCATATAGCTGATATTTATCTCAAAATGTACAATTACATTTTTAAGATTAAAAGTATGTATGTAACATTAGTTAACAGATAAAGTCAACAGATGAAAGAAAGGTAAATGCTGTGATAAATGCTGTAACATTTCGTAAACATATTTACTCAGTGTTACACTGTAAGAAATTATTTTTCAAATAAAACATTATTACACAGATTATTGGAGTATGTTTTACTGCAGAGGTCCTCGAGGAACTAGTAGGCGCCCTCAGGACCTCCCTCACGCCAGTCACCACCCCATCATCTGCCTCTGTCAGTCCCATGGCCCTGCCTGCTTCATATGCTGGTAATGCGGCTGTGTGTGGCAGCTTCCTTCTCCAAGTGGATCTGTTTCTAGAAATGCAGCTGCAGAAGTTCACCACGGAACGTTCAAAGGTAGCGTTCTTAATTTCCCTCCTAAACGGCAACGCGCTGGAATGGGCCTCCGAGACAATTCAGGGAAAGCCGCTAGGGCGGGGGCGGGTGCAGTTTCGCGCCCCGCCGCTAAGATTGAGGATCGGAAGTCTGCATGAGGAAACCATTTCCTTCCTGGTACTAGAGGGACCCACCGTGGATATCATCCTGGGACGCCCCTGGCTCACCCTCCATTCTCCAGAGGTCAGATGGGAACCCTGTGATATCACTCGCTGGAGCAAGTCATCTCAGAGAAACTGTCTCCGCACTCTACCTGTACCGCTTCCACACCCCGTCAGGGCTCAAGTTGCTTCCACCCTGGTTGAAAGCCCAGAACCGCAAGAGACACCGACCGTCCCATCTGACTAGACATCGGCAATCGGGAACTGCTCGCCATCAAACTGGCCCTGGAGGAGTGGCGTCACTGGCTGGAGGGAGCCCATCACCCTTTCTCAGTGATCACGGATCATAAGAATCTCCAATATCTCCGTGAAGCCAAAAGACTCAAACCTCGTCAAGCCCGATGGGCTTTGTTTTTCACAAGGTTCCAATTCACAATCACTTACAGACACTCTCCCGACAGTCCAACGGAACCAGAACCCATTCTCCCTCCAGCCCTGATCGTCAGCCCCATACAGTGGAACATCAACCAGGACATCCGTGACGCCACTCGCACCGAACCTGCTCCGCCGGGCTGCCCAGAAGGGAAGACGTACGTTCCCACCTCCCAGCGTCAGACCCTTCTGGGCTCAGTGCATGAAGTACCGGGCTCTGGACACCCAGGCAGGCAACGGACCCTCTCGCTCCTCCAGGCTCGGTACTGGTGGCCCAGTATGACCCGGGATGTCAACAGGTACGTCCAAAGCTGTTCAGTCTGTGCCATGTCTAAAACCCCACGTCATCTCCCCGTAGGCAAGCTCGTCCCACTGCCCGTGCCCCGTAGACCCTGGTCCCACATTGGAGTGGATTTCGTCACTGACCTCCCTGCCTCTGATGGTAACACCTGTATCCTTGTTGTGGTTGATCGCTTCTCCAAGGCCTGTAAGTTCATCCCTCTCAAGGGTCTCCCAACTGCATTTGAGACAGCTGAATGCCTATTCACTCAGGCCTTCCGGAACTACAGCCTCCCGGAGGAGGTTGTTTCAGACCGAGGGCCCCAGTTCGTCTCTCGAGTATGGAGCTTTAAAATTCTGGTTTGAGGTCACACAGAATTCTCAAATGCTTTGCTGAAGGCAAAACACACTCATCGAGTCGCTAATGATGATCACATTTCTGTGGAGTATGTTGCACCTTTGGCTTTTCCATCTGCTGTGCACCAGAAAACAAACACTGGAGATGCACATTAGACCCATACAGCTAGCGTTCGTTGGGAGATACTCCAATTTATTCTTCCGATGTTACAAGAGCTAATCTAATAATGACAGGGAGGAAAATTACGCTGAACTGGTTGTCACAGTGCCTTGGACCCGGAGGATTTCAGCTTTTGTGAATGAAATGTGAAAGCCTGAAACAAATCCCTATTACATGTCATTAAGCGAATGAAAATGAGAAGCGTAGGGGGACAGGAAGAGATGGAGAGATGAACGGAGGCAGGTGGGGACACAGTAAGTGGAGTTTAAAATGAAAATTTGTTCAAAGTGTTTTCAGATAATCCTTCAACTCTCCCGCTAATCGGTCTGCACGACTAAATATCTCAAACCCCTCTTTTCCATTCAAAGCTTCTTACAGAGTACACAAGTCTCAAGTTCACTAGTTCTTCCTCAAGCAGTGGTTTTCAACTGGTGGGTGACGAACCAAAAAAATGTGTCGCAAGTCTGTTTAGAGGAAAAAACAAATGCAAATTATGCAATGCAACTAGCAATAAAATTGGATAGTAAAAATTAAAATGAAAAAATGAAATAAAAAAACCAGTGCCCAGTTAAATTTACAGTACGTTGGCATAAATTCAACTGTCACATGGTAGAAACCAGTTAAATTAGCCAGATGCCAAGACAGACAGTTTGTGTGACATGCTCTCATTGTCAAAAACAATGAACAATCTATATAAAAAATGACCAAAACTACATTAAATACAAGTTTGTGAGTAGATCATATTTCTGCTGTTGTTTATGCATTTCCGAAATTATATAACAGTATTAAATATTACATTATATTTTTATATAATGTTACAAAATATTCTATTTCAAATAAATGCTGTTCTTTTTAACTTCTTCTGTCAAAGAATCCCGAAAAAGTATTACATTTCCACAAAAATATTAATTAGCACAACTGTTTGCAACCCTGATAATTATAAAAAAATTTATTGTGCAGCACATCAGCATGTTAGAATGATTTCTGAATTATATATATATATATATAAAATCTGAATTATAAAAAAGGTAAACAAACACACAGACAAACATGTATATATATATATATATATATATATATATATATGTGTGTGTGTGTGTGTGTGTGTGTGTGTGTATTCTGAATAATAAAAAATTATATTTCACAATATTACTTATTTTACTGTATTGAGCAAATAAATATAGCCTTGGTGAGCATAAGCGACTTTTTCCCCCCCAAAAACATAAAAAACCAACCCCAAACTTTTTAACGGCTGTGTGCAGTATATGAATAGCATTATGATATATAATATTTAATAATAAAATATAATAAATAACAACATTTCGGAAATGCATTAACAATGCACACATACGCACATACACATAAAACCCAACAAAATCATATGCCTTTGTTCTCAAGCCTTTCAGAAGAATTTCTGCACAGAACGTTTCACACACGTCTCCGGTGCATTTCCTCAGAACACGACTCTAAAGACTCATTTCCCCTCTCCGTTATTCCCTCCTTCCCAGAGCTCACAGGCTGCCCCAGGAGCAGCACAATCGCTCTGATACCAACATCACGCTGGAGCTGCAGACAGCCATTGCATGCTGCAGCCACACGTCCGCTGATGACACGTCCTTCTCACCGCAACACACTCAGCCGTCCTTGTTCTCTCCCTCAGCCTGTCTCTTTCCATATGCATCTATTTCCTTTGTCTATCTGCGTGGGTGTGTGTGAGTCTCTCTCTCTCCTTTCGTTATCTTCCTCTCGCTCACTCATTCCGTCAATCAGTGAAGTCTTTAGTCTGTCTTGTGTCTGGGTCCCATTGAGAGAAATCACATCCCGACCATCTTTGTCAGCCAGACAACCTCATGACCCCTAGAGATGGTGGGAGAAAGCGAGAAATGTGTTCAGTTTTTGTGAGAGAGTGATTTGTCAATGGAGAGGAGCGGAGCAGCAGAAGTGCTGCTGTTGTTTCACAATTGGTGAAGGGTTTTCTTCATGTCTGCCAAGATGGCCGAGTTGAAAGACAAACAAGTGTGATGGATGTTGTTTCTTTAGGTGAAGATTTTCTGCCAATGTTTCCTCTCCCACCGCAGCTGGCAAAAACCCCATAGAGGAAGGGGACGAAAACTCCTGTTATACATGGCAGACTTTTCTGAAGTATCCATTTAAAAATATTCATACTGGTCCAATGATCTGGCAACCATTTTAGATTGACTAATGTCATTAGCCAAACTCACTGATCTCATGGACGCTTCTTAATTCGCAGGAATCTAAGAAGTCTAATTTGAGGCTCAAATGACCTGAGACAAAGTCAAGGGGATTAGCTAATGATCTACAATGGCTCTTGGTGAATGCTGAATTTGATTAGGCTTGTGATTTTGTTTGGGATTCAGATTAATGTTAATCAAGACCTGTTGGTAAAATCAGAGGCAGTTGGTCTGGACTGATTGGACACTCTTAAAATTATGAAGGGATATGATTAACTCACCCCTCCTTCTATGTCTACTAACAGGTTTCAGTCAAATTGAATAGTACAAAAACCCACTTTGGCTCTGATAACTTGTTCATTCGTTACTCTAGTTGTTTGGGTTAACCGAGGGTGATTATAATGATCACTTCTGTCACTTTTCGTTTGCCATTATTCTTTTTCTTTTCATGCATGTGAAAGGATTCTTCACCACTTGACATTCTCATTTGCATCAATGTGCATCTGGCCAACAATGTGACATATTATCAGCTATGAAGTGGCAAAGAGCTGCATAACATAAAGAGCATAAAATGTCAGTCACAAAAGTAAACTTTCGCTAAATCAATAAACCAACCTGTTTATTTGTGAATTGTTTCAGAATTGGATGACCGCTTTTATACCACCGATGTTTGAAGCGAGTGAAATACCACACAGAAGTTTATGCAATCTCCTCACATCTCTGCGAAGGAAGAAAATGAGGAGAAGGCGTCAGAAAGCCATCAGCGCGTGTTTTTTGCAAGTGTGTTCTGTCTCCACTGCATTATGGGTAATGGTGAAAGGAGAAAAGCTTCAGATTAGCTTCATGCTTGACTAGAAACATACTCTGTCTTATCAAGGACCGGCCATTTTCAACTGCACTTTCAATTTATTTATCATTTCAAACAATAACAACTCATGCAAATGAGAGACCGAAAGCTCTGTTCAGCACATTTCATAAATTGTGCCCTCAGCAGCAGAGGCGCTTGTCCCGCGATGAGAGCAGCTTTGGGCTATATTACTCATACAGGCTGTTATACTGTCACTGACAGCAGAATATAGCGGTTCAAGAGAGTCCCACGCAAGTTTTTAGTGCTTTTACTCTTAGCAAACAATGGAAATGGTGTTTACTCATGGCTGTATTATTTTATAATATCATTGTTTATTTTACAACACACGACAACATGGTACATTTTTACTGCAAGACTTGTCCTGCATTCAAAACTATCATGTGCAACCGTTCAGTTATATAAAATTCAGAATGAAGTGTAAAGGTTTCTCTCTTAGCACCTCAACACCTTTTATGTATAGATTTTATTCTTTTACCCTTTCAATCTTAAAATATGAAGATGCATCATAAAAATATTTGGTAACACTTTAGGGACCAATTCTCACTATTAACTAGTTGCTTATGCATATTGGCTGTTTAGTACTTATAAAGCACATATTAATGCTTTATTCTGCATAACCATTTTTTAGATCCCATACCTACCCCATACCTAAACTTAATAACTACCTTACTAACTATTCATAAGCAGCAAAGTAGGAGTTTACTGAGGCAAATGTCATAGCTAATAGTTTATAGTGAGAATTGGTCCCCAACTATATGACCATATATTTTTACACTGATATAAAAATAAATATACATTTATGAGAGCATATGCGTATTTTGAATATATAAAATAGATATGAAATGTGCATATGCTAAATATATGCATATGCTAAATATAACAATAAAATAAAAACCATGATATAATCAGCAAACAGTGAACGAGTCATATTCACTGTAATATTTATTGTTAAAATGTAAATAAAATCTCAATATGTACATGAATTACACCTTTTAATTAAATGTCATTTTCACTACAAACAACAATTTTGCCATTAATAAAGTTTTTTTCAAGTGAACCTGGTTTCCATGGAAACAAAAGTGTCAGCTTGAGATATGAGACATGTGAAATGTTAAGAAAATCAAGTCAAATATCATTGTGTAAATATAACCGGTAAGCAGTATTTTTATTGTGTAATTCCCCGTCAAAAAGTAATTCTGTTAAACTTGTGTGGGGAAAAAAGTGTGAAAATATAATTTAATTGATGTATAGTTAAGATACACAAAATACTTCAATAAAATGATCCATATCAAGACAAAATTGTCATAATTCCAAAAAAAAAAAAAAAACATTTTGAAGGAAATGTTAATGACGTTTCAGAAAAAAACAACAAAAATGTATTTGTCAGTCTCACCAACTAACTAACTATATGTACAGTATCAGTGTGCCTTTTACTGCTTAGAGGTCAAACCTTACTAGGTTTACAGTTGTTGTTTTTTTTTTTACATGTTCAGTAAGTTCATCCTCAGTCAGCAACTGATTCACAGCTTTACAAATCATGCAACATACACATCACTGTCAGCACTACAGCATTTGTGCTAAAAGTGTCAACACTGCAAACACACTGACTAAAATAACAAGATTGCTGCCCATGACTGTGAATATACATTGGTTATTAGCAGTGGCAGCTCGTGGGTTTTAAAATAGAGGAGGCACACTAATTGTATTGGTCTGGGATCATGCCGATTATTATTATTATTATTATTTGCTTAACCATTTTAAAAAGCAGAGGGCATCTCAAGACTCATGTATACAGCTCTCTCTTTCAGTGGCGGCTCGTGGGTTTTAAAATAGAGGAGGCACACTAATTGTATTGGTCTGGGGATCCCTGCTGAATGCCGATTATTATTATTATTATTTGCTTAACCACTTTAAAATGGCTTTTCTGACTTTTAGTCAGAAAACGTAAAGAAAACGACACGCATACAGCAAGATAATATAATTTCACTTACTTGGCCTATCACTTGAAGCAAACATCCATGCCTTCTTAAAAGTCTGTGTTAAAAGAAAGCTGCTGTTGCGCCATTTAATTAGGCCGACTGCTGTAGCCTATGTCCACCTCAAAATTATGGGGAAGCTGTGCCTCCCCTGCCTCCCCCAATGAGCCGCCACTGGTTATTAGACTGAAACAGAAAAGATTTACTTAATTTTGTGACCCAAGTCAAATCCCGCTGCTGGTACATATAGCCTGAACTAATCCCTCCCACTATCTCTGAAATGATTGGTTGGGTCATGGATCTGCAAATAATGACTGGTCACATGCTGTTGTTTATCTGCAAGGATCAGAGCAGATTTGAACAGAAGTTCAAGCAATAGATGGAAGTCAAATAGGAAATAACATTCTAGATGGACACACTGTACACAAGACATATGAAGATTTGTGTTTTTGTTAGAATGAACTGATGTGTAGAAGTGTTTTGGTAACCAAACATAATCCTAATGACCCTGTGATTCTGTGGTTGTGACAGAGGATGTCCCCTCAAATAACGCACAGTATAAGTTTCGTTGAATCTTAATCATCCCAGAGTAGTATAAAGGGTTTTGGGCCTGGATGTATGACATTTGTTTACTAACTGCTGTTTTGTGCCTTCTCTGTTTTTCTTCATCTCATACTACACAAATCTATGAAATGGAGATTCTTGTGCAATCCCAACCCATCCCAGCCCAGCTTTTTCTATTAGACTGATACATCAAGGGTCTTCATCTTATGTGTGTGTACATCATTTTAATGGTATTTCCCAACGTGTATTTTTGTGTGGGTGTTTGTATTACTTTTTAATTAGCAAAAAAATGTCTGAGTGTGCTTTTAATACATCAAAACAAAGAAGCACACCAACAACTGAAGCTAAATGCCTTGCTTAAAGAGCACAAAGACTCTAAAGGTCTAAAAACCTTTTATAGTTAAACATGGCAAGTTATTACAACATACTGTATAGATGGCCACAATCTGTATTAACTAATAAGGACTAAACATTGGACATTATGCATTAAACAACACTGCTTTCTCTCCCTCTGCTCTCTCTTTCTCAAGTAGCTTTTCAATGCTTAATTTAATATGAGCTCTATTAAGCCCCTTAATAGTGAATATGAAATTACCACTAGCAAAGATTTGCTAGTTATATGCCTACACTAATAAGGAAAATTGAGAGAAATTAATTGTAAAGAAGTGGGTGCTAATTAAAAGATAGTGTTGTGGAAGTGAGAAGAGGCTTTTCCGCATGCAGCACGTGCAACAGCAATACGTCTGTTCGCTCTGTATGGACTGACGAGAGGACAAACGAAGGAGGAGAGGCGGGAGAGATGGAACCGGAGAGGAGAGAAATGAAGGACTGATGTAATAGGAAGAGACATCCAGCTCTGACAGTAGCGATAGAGAGAAATGGAGTGTGTGCGGATGTGAGTGTATGATGTGATATTTGACTGCAGTGTTTTGTCAGTTTAAAGCAGGCGTTCACCCCTCATTCTCTCTGAGATAAAACAAAAGGATCACCTGTCTGTGGTAGACTGCTGATGGCTACCTCCCACGATATGGCCCATAATTCTCTCTTTTTCACACAAATAGGGTAAGATGGACTAAGATGCCCCCCAGGGTAAGGTCTCTCTCACACCACAATTTTTCTTTTGACCATAGATGTCACTACACTGTTGAAAATATTAGTAATTAATAAGTAAATAAAAGTAAATAAGTTACTTTATAGTAACTGTTAGCTACTATAAAAAGTGAAAAACTGTAAAGTGTTTAACATTGCATAATATAAAACTTTACTGAAAATACTGTAAAATGCATGGTTTTTGCAAGTAAAAACTATGAATTACCAAAAAAAAGTAAAAGGATATTCCTTGGCCAACACGACACATGATTATATTTTATATAAACAATACGTTTCTTATTTTGTTATCAGTAATGTACAATGGGCTGTTTTGTGTTACATTTTCTAATGTTTTGATCATGTTTATTGCATTATTTTAATATTATGTGTGTTATGTTAATGCCAGAAACTTTGTAACAGTATTTTTTACAGTGAATTTCTGGCTATATATATTCCATCAATTTAGTGCACGGTTTTGCTCTTATTAATCTTGACTTGGGGCTGTTGCGTATTGTTGGTGTTTGCATTATTTAATTAAAACGTATTTTTTTCATGAAAAAAAATGTATGAAGTTATTATTTAATTACTTAGATTTTACATTTCAAACATCATCATCAATCATCATAACCTACAGGCCAATTGAGTGGAATTGTTTACACCAAATTCTGTTATTTAACTTATTTAATTATTTCAAATATATATAATTCTAAGCATAAAATGTTGAAGTTTGCATTTTACATAAATTACACCTTTTCAAAGAAATAATTCAAAATTGTATCAGATGTATTAATCATATTTGGCAAAAATCAGATTGTTGGAGGGTCATGTAACCACTTTTTACCTGTAAATTAGCAAATGTTTCAGTTTACTTCCCTTTATAATATCCTGTACATGAAATATGTTACAGTTTAGCAGCACGCTGTTATTGTGGGGGACATCTTCACTCATCTTTCCCTTCCTGATCGAATAGCTGCCAAAGTGACTTTCACACCCATGCACACACGCAGATTAACAGATTTAATGGATTTAATTCCTTGTTTAATATACTTCATGTCAGAGTTTGGAGATAAACAGATATTTATCTCATTTGTTTCCTGCTAAGGAGGACAACTGCTGTTCAGCCTCATAAATTAAATTACAGCATTGGTTTTTAATGGCATAACAGTGCTGCGTGATTAGGAAACACCACATGTTCAGCAGCTCTGCATCCCTTTCCCAAGATTCCGCAGTGTGAGGGATTTTTTTCATGCCCGGACAGGATTAATGGCTGTTTTTGATTTTTGTAGTTTGATAAATCATTGTGAATTTGCAATTTTTTATTTGATTCATCCTATGGGTCTTTATCCTAATATATTAAATATGGATTTTTTTTTAAATGCATGAGATCTGAAAGGACATCACTGTGTTAATGTGTGAACCAGCTGAGATGAAATAAACAGAAAAATGGAGAGGTGTGCAGCTGCCCACAGGGCAGTAATATAGTTCTGTTCACCTGGGGGGTGGTCTTTGCTCCTTTAAGACCCTACACTAGCACACATATCTGCTGATTAAATAAAAACTACTTTCCTGTCTTAAGGTCTATCATTTCCGTCAAGGTCATGAGTCAAGGGCACCACCGGCTAACAGCCTGCATATAGAAGAGAACAACTGGTAGAGAAGACAGTCTCCTGGCGACAAAGAGAGCGAGAGAACAAATGAGGGAGAAGAATATGTGAGGTAAAGACGCAACAGAAGGACATCAGCAGTTGAGGGAGCAATCATCGATGTGGGGTGACAAAACGGGTTTGTCTGCTGACACTCCAGTCTAAAATATGATGAGTACAGTGAGCTTTTAGCTGCTGTGTCTTCATAACTTAAAGGCTTCAGCAGACTGTCTGAATAAGAGAGAAAACAAGCAAACAACCACCTATGAAAAGATGCTCAAAAAACGGAGTACACACACTTGTACTCTTAAACAAAACTCATTAGTACTATTATTAAGCTTGAATGTGCTGAAAATAGGCTCCGTCTACAGCAAAATGCTCAGGTTGTATTTACAAAGGCAGCCCACATAAAAATGTGTGACAAAGAACCAGTTTGCATTGCCAATCAGTGCAACAACTGTAAGGTTTTTTGAGGAACCTTTTGAGGTTTTATATGTTGGTTTCAAACACCTTGTTCAAAATCCTCTTAAACAGATGAAAATTCAAAAAAGATCTTAGTTACGCTACTAAATTACATGTGTGAAACGTTCCTTTACCCGTGGTTAAAAGCTGTGTTTAGAATGATGATAACACGGGGTTAGCACTGCTTTTTTACCCGGCGTTATGAAACCCTGCACTGCACTGCGGTGCCAAAACTGTACAGTGTGAAATGGAGCGATGTTAGAATGTTACTGATGGATGCTTAGCAACAGACAACCAATCTTGTGCCTCCTATTCACATGCTTCATTCACGGAAACACTACGTGTTGTATAAATGTAAAAATAATAAAAAATAAATAAAGTAAAATGGTGACAGAAAACACATGAACTGAAGTAACTAAGAGACTGTTACATTCTTACCTTTATAGTCCAAAATGTCCATTCAGGAAAAACTTGATAGTATAGTCGGCAATATATGAGGATGAGCAATGCCAGAGCCTTCATGTAAACAGGTCACATGCTATATTCATCCAATCAATGACACTGACACAGCAAATATGCAAATAAGAACATTAACCCAGGGTTTAGGAATGTACAGTGTGAAACATCAGTGTATGAATACCCAAGATTAATTGTTAACCCCAGGTAAAGCATGAGCAGTGTGAAATGTGAAACAAGATAACACAGGATTCGGTTTTCCCAGGGTTTTGAATGACTCAGGGTTAACTATTTCAAGTGTGAAAAGCCCTTATTGAGGTTAGGGTTATTTAAATAAGTTGACATATACTTCCAGAGTTACTTATAGTCAATAGAATGTCTTTTTAGGGGACCATCAAAATAAAGTTTAGCCATATTACTGCAATGACTGGTAGTTGATATTTGCAAAGTTACTTATAGTTAGTAGAATGTCTAAAGTGGACTATCAAAATAAAGTGTAACCATTTTGTTCCCAGTGCTTTTTTGTAAATACAATGGAAGTCAAAACTGTTCAGTTACGAACATTCTTCAAAATATTTTCTTTTACTTCCCACAGGAGAAAAAAGGAAAATCATATGGGTTTGGAATGACATGAGGATGAGGACAGAATCTTCATTTTTGGGTGAACTGCCCCTTTAAATTACAGTAGAATATTTTACTTCAAACTAAATGTTGTCACAATGTTATAAATGCATACAGTTTATCAGTTAAAACACTTTTGGCTAAAACAATGATTTGATATTTTTTTACATTTTTTGCTGTTTTATGAATCTTTTTGAATTGTTTTAATGTTTACATTTTGCCAAAAAAGCTTAAAAAAAATTGTTTTAAGAGATCGTGATCGGGATCATTGTGACAACAAATAATTTTTAATTTCTCTACGTGGCTATACAACATCCCATTTTTCTCAGACTTTTCCCCCCAAGCGTTTCATTACCACTATCAAATGCTCTCAACAAGAATTCAGTTCCTTTTCCTTTTTCCACAGTTTTATGATTTCTCTGTTGTTCAGTCCAGCATTTGATCTATACAGTCTCAAAACCAACCTCACAGGTCCTGATTACTTTTCCAATGAACAGTACATTGATCCCAAATAAAAAAAAAAAAAAAAAAAAAAAAAACACCCGGAAAAGTTCTTTTGCTCGTTTTATACAACTGTCCAAAACAATCAGAGAAATGGATTAAAACTTAACAGTTTGCCCCCAATACTCTCTTTATTATTTCCTCAGGCCTCCTGGGAACTTTAGGTCCAGGATGTTTTTCTCCCTCTTATTTAATGTCTATCCAAAAAAAATACAGTTGCTTTTTTAATGCATAACCATTATCTCGCACACACACACACACACACACACAGTAACGCATTACTTTCCATAAAAAGTAACTAAGTAATATAATTAGTTACTTTTTTATGGAGTAACGCAATATTGTAATGCATTACTTTTAAAAGTAACTTTCCCCAACACTGCACACAAACAAAAACATGTGTGGAAAGTTCACAGGCCTGTTTCTCTGGAAGGTCCTCCAGATCTGTAGGATGAACAGAAGATGATCGTACCCTCATTAGATATTTAATCATCTCTGGTCCGCAGAGCCACGAACCCTGAGGGACAAGGCTGTCCAGCGTCCAACGGCCATCTGACCTCACAGCCTGGTCACTGATGAGCCAAACAGAAAGAGAACACAACCGGGCAGAACGTGTCCTTTTGGAAATGAACCGTACTGTAAAATTTTCCCTGGCATTTAACTACTGATTTGTGATACAGAAACCTTTACATTAACACAATGCATTTGCAGCCAGGTTTCTGTTTAACTCAAGTCTGGTGGGAGCCATCATATTCAGATTTTAATACTAGAGTCTGATATAGTGAATGCTCACTGGCACTTCCACACAGGATAAACATTACTCCTCAAATCATTTTGTAATTCCTGCTGCATTTAATTAGATCAAATAATCCTAATTTCTATGATACATCCAGAGACCAAAGCCCAGACAATTCTCATACCTCCAAATGCAGGAAAGGCTCTTCAGGCACTTTCCATCCCATTTACTCACCAAAAGTTAATTTCCACTGAATACACATCCATCTATAAGCCAGAGGGATAAATAAGACTGAGAGCCAAATATCCATATTCAATTTCTCTCCTTCACTGAGGGATGCAGTCAGCAGACTGCCAATTTAAAAAAAAAATGCAGTGACATCTTTCTCTATGAGCACCCATGTCTCACCTGGATGAAGCCACTGAGAGTGAGATGATGAATAGTAAATCCCTGATATCTTCAGAATATCCATGAATGAGTCTATTAAAGGCGCATTTCACCCACAAATGAAAATGATGTCATTATTTATTCACACTCATGTCGTTCCAAACCGTTATTTTCATGAAGCACAAAAGGAGAATTTTGATGAATCCATATTATGACAGTTTGTAGTCACTGTCAAGCTCAAAAAGGACAAAAATACCGCTATAGATTCCACGACATTCTAATTTATTGAGATGCACCTGTATATATATGGTTCTCAAACTCTTTATGGTAAGGACAGTAGGACACCAAAATATGATGATCCTCTTGCCCATTCCTAAAATATAAAGTCACCTTAAAAAAAAATATAAACATATATATAAACTGCTCAAGAAAAACATTAAGCACGATATTGTAAAGACAGCAAGTTGTTTCCAAAATTGTATAGCTTTTTATAGTCATTGTACTAAAGCATTCAAATTATCTGAAATATATTTTCTTTCTATTAAGCTTTTACTCTCAAACTACAAATGACACAATAACAATAACATTAAAAATCATTGGTTCTTGTGTGTCTTGTGACCAAATCACATTAATATTGCAAGAACACCCAAATATGATGATCCTCTTTCCCCTTCTTAAGATACCTTTTCAAGTATAAAAACTCTTTTATACTGTCCAAGAAACATTACTGGTTCTTGGGTGTCTTGTGACAAAACCACTTTGATACAAGGAGGTCACTGTGTCACTGCATACTGCCTTATGCGGAAAACAAAATTTTTCTTCTCGCTATCAAAAATAGCCATGTACAGATTAGGAATGACATTACAGAGAGTAAATAATGACAAAATTGTAATTTTGGTTGAACTACCCCTTTAAAATCCGCAATGTGAATTTCAAAGAATAGGAATTAAATCTTTTGTCCAGCAAAATCTGAATGAAATTGCTTCATTAACTCATAAACAGAATAGTGAAAATGCACCTAATTAAACTCATCAGAGGTTACAGAGCAGACCAACCTCCTTGATTAAACATGCCTGATTGACATCTTAGATCAGTTTTTGCCAGCATGCAATAATTACATTGTCACTTCTCACCAGAAATCAATAATTAACTGTTCAATGTGAATGGGCCGAAATATGCAGTGATTATACTTCCCTTAATTAAAAGAAATTCCTTACACCATAATCAAAGAGATTCATATTCAAACCCACGTCATTCCATCACTGCTGCTATTCAAAATGAAGGAATCTGGAGAGGCAATTTGATGATTCTGCTTATTCAGTGAAAATCAATGGGGAACAAACATCTGATTTTTTTTTGTTTATACGCCTTTCCTGCCATAATCTTTTTTTCCTGTTTTCCATCTATTTCTCATTAATGTTGTATAATGTATTAAAGAGGCTCACAGTCTGCCTTCCTGAAACTCCTTTTCAATGCCCGCTCCGAGTGGTCCATTTTTCCTAAGTCAGCAGTGTCTGCTAAATAGAAGTCTTTCAATTTGTCTCTGCACTTTAATATGAGGACAAAGCTTCCCACAGGTGTTTCATCTCCTGAGTCACTCAGGCCTTGGCAGGAATGACAAGGTGGGGAATGAGGTGACAGCAAGTGTGGACTATGTGTCTCTGTCTGTTCCTTACACTCACACTGCCAGACTTCTGCATACTGCAGGTGAATTTAAGCTGAAGATTTACAGTATCAGGGGCTTTTAAACATGGTGGTCATTAAATAGAGGCAGTGGGGTACATCATCCAAGTGCTCAATGAAACTGAATATTATTTCCAAAGGCTGTTTGCTTATCCATTCACTTGGCATCTGCTTAATCAGTTCATTGCTTTAAGGCTGTAGTGAATAGCCTGATGTTAAGAGGCTACCGGTTATTTAATGCACTGCCAAGCGCTTGCCTTTTCATTGTGCTGTGATATAATTATTGTAAAACACTTTAAATTGCCATTTAAATAATGATTTCAAACTACAACTGACATTAAAGGAATAGTCTGGGTTATTTGCAACATTGTGTATACGGGGCAGCGTCTGTGGCATGTTGTCGATTACCACAGACAATAAAGAGCTCACAAATGAGCTGGTAATGCGTTTACAACTCAAAACGAGTGCCTAACAGCAGGTGGGAGGGTTTAAAAGCAGAAATGTTAAGCTTGTATTTTTGATAAAGCACTCAGATAAAATCTTCAGGAGAAATAACATTACTTGAACTGGAAAGTTGACTAAATAGGTGATGATTTTCAAGTGGGACAACATTTCTATAACTTATAAAAATTAATTGCTGTGTGGAGTCTGTAGAACTTCATTTAAACAGTGTTTTATGGATCATGGAAAAGTAAATATAGTAGGTTCGCTTTTTTAACTAGCTATGTTCATAAATTCAAAGATTGCATATGTCTTTGTACCAACAGTGTTTCTGTCACAAAAGTGTCATGTCAGCGTGTAGTTTGGTGTAAATGCTTTCGAAAAGTATGATTGATGTGTATTTTAAATCGTTTTTTAGTGGAATTGGCTGCTTCCATTATGTTTGCATTTGCTATAGGCACATTTTTTTGCTGGTTTATACACAGCAAGTTAGATCTGTGGTAACTGACGATGTGCCATTAACATTAAGTTGCAAAGAACATCCTTTAATGCTTGCTATAAACAATTTGCATCAAAATATTTTTACCATGGTCCACACTGTCACTCTTGTCAAAAGGCTCATCTAATCGCTGAAGCACATCTTAAGAACAGCATGACTGACCTGTCCAAATGGGGCCATCCCAGGGTCTATCATTACACAGAGATACCATTTAATTTAATCAGACAAACCAGCTTTTCTTAAGAGTCTTGAATGTGGCCCCCGGTTTAGTACACCAAAGAGATGTCTATGTATCTGTCTGTCTAATTATCAGTTAGTCTGTCTGTCTATCTAGAAATATCAACTGTCTATCTATCTGTCCATCTGTCTGTCTGTCAGACATTCAGTCTGTCTGTGTGTGTTTACTGAATTGAGAGTTTGGACTTCAAAAGAAAAGCTAAACTGCAAGTTCAGTGGAATTAGGTTGTGATTTTTAACAGGAAGGTCATTCGAGTGTTCCGTAATTAAATTTTGTCTCCCTGCATTTTTAATAGTCTATTTATTGCAGCAAAGCAACACTCATTCATGCAAGTGAGACAGCGTGTGTTTTAAAAGGCAATGACTCCTCTCTATTGGAGAGGGAAAGCTTTCTTTTGCCCTGCATCTATGTCAGACTCACAGATCAATGAGCAAACATGGCGATAGATTGTGCGGAGGAGGAGGATGAAGAAGGATGAGAGAAACTGAAAAAAGGATGCGCAGAGGACGGACGGACACTGCTGCCTCAGCACTCCAGTGGACATCCATCCATCCTGTTCTGAAAACACACACACACTCACTCGCGCACTTTAAACACAACCTTATCTCATTAATGCACACATGACCTTTCCTCCCGCACAGTGCTGTAAACACACGAAAGGCTGATGTGCGGTGAGTACTTTGTTTAAACAGAGCACCATAATGGATTGCCTAATTTGCCTTGCTGATGTAAATGAATGGCTCAGTTAATTCACAAGTGTGGGAAAATTCTATGAGTGGACCTGGAGGAGTCACAATGCAGAGTTCAGCATGTATGTAACCTTGATTTCAAAGTGGCTGTAAAATCACCCAGCACTTAGGGTAGATGGACCCTCCCTGTTTGAAAGGAGAGAGAGAGTCTTTCTTCCCTTTTAAGGGACAAGAGGGGATTAGCTGTTGCTTTGAAGGGATGAAAGAGGATGTTTCAAATAAGATTTGTTTCGTTCTGCTAAATCACATCAATGATTTACCAAGGCAAACTAATAAAATATACTTAACTTAATAGATGGACCCAAATACCTTTCCAGTAACCATTTAGCCCATAACATGCCTCATTTCCTGACAATATTCAATATTTTTTTTCTTAGAAGCCTCATTATTCACAAGAGCTTTAAGATTTTAATGGCAGGTCCACGTTATGATGAGTAATCCAGATGGTTAATGACTCTAATTCACACAGCCAATCGGATTTCATTATTTTTGAGGCAACAACGAGATTAGATGGGATCACATTATATATTATTTATTATATTAATATATTATATTTAGAACTAATCTTTGTCTTACTCACTACATCTGCACACAAACAAACAAAGAAACCATGGCACATTAATAAGTTCACATTAAATTCCAAATTTATAATCCACTTTAGAACCAAATGCAATCACATGTATATGTATATGCAAAGAACTAAAGTGACTAAGTGACTCTAAAAAAGTATAATTTCTGAGTAATAATAAATAAAAATGACAAAAAAAGTCATAAGTCAAGTATAAATGAATAAATAAGAGTACAGAAAAATAAATATTTAAATTGCACACACACACACACACATATATATATATATATATATATATATGCAATTTAAATATTTATATTTCTGTAATCATTTCTATATAAGGCAGATTCATCAACATTAGAAGAAGAGTAAGAAGAATTCATTTGAATCTGGTTGAAATTTTGCATGAGAACATTTTTGGGGGCACATACACAAATTATACAACATCATTAGTGAATGAGGCCCTTTGTCTTCAGTGTTTTGCTAGTAAAGGCAATGTTCTAGTGCAAAACACGACAACACCTTTGCCTCTGAGGTGATTATCTGTATGGTGCAGCTTAATACCCAGCGTCTGTCCAATTTCCAAATGTCAAACATCCAATTCCAAATTCACAAATGTCTCCTAACTCACTACAGACAATTACACAACTGAGTTTAATAAGAGAATCAATATTCAGGAGAGTGGAAGTGCGCATTCAGGAGTTGAGTGTTTGTAATTGATTTGCAATGACCACAGATAGACCTCGGGGAACAGAATCTGCTAGACGGCCAAAAACTCACCCCACGTTCTTCATCCTGGCCCGCATTAAACTCTAAGAAGAAAGTAATGGAGTAATCATTTAATACGAGTCCTGACAGCCTCTCTGTCTCCGATGCCAAATTGCCTCTCTCTCGGCTTTATTGTGTCAATTAAATATAACTGGTAAACATGTTTGTTCAAAAACATTAACCTTAATGCAAAACAATGCATTTGGCAGCAATTTGGACAGGAGTACTAAAGTGTCATGGGTTTAATACAAACACTTGTCTATTTGCCAGTGCTGTGAGTGCTCACGGGTCCTTGTTTTTATTTATTTATCGTTCTTGTGAGAAAGAGTGCCATTTTTTCATCCTCATATTAATCCAAGAGCTGACGGAACGGCCATCTATCACCACCCTCCTCCGCTACCGTGTCCTCTCCCTTGACTTTGAGAAAGCACTCCATCATGTTTGTTTGTGTTGTGACAGACAAATCCACATTGTTTAACCAAACCTGGAAGTTTCATGCTTCCATTCCGAACTCTTGAATAATGTAGATGCAATAAGGTATGCATGTGATAATTGCTACTCTCGATCTTAGCGTATTGAGCACTGCAGTATCAAAATAATTTGAAAAGAGGGAGTGAGGCTTCTTAACTCTTTATATTGAATGAGAGGCAATTATCCCCCTGTGCATCATTTCAAAACAGAAATCAACTGGAAAGAACTGTGCTAATGATTTACAACACAAACAGTAATGATGTACAGACACAGAAATGTTATCTGCCACATTGATTCATTTCAGCATCTCCAAGATCAATAAATTCCGGCCTTAATTATCATTTCTATTATCATTTCTCTGAAGTTGCATTATCGCCAGGCTCCACTAATCTACACTGTAAAAAATGAATTGTTGAACTTGATGCATTCATATTTTTAGGTTCTCTCGACTATTGATCCTAAGTAACACTGCTTTGTTTCAATCTGAATGAGTTTGTTTACTAAATGCCTCATTCAGCCAATAAACGCATCAAGGCAACCAGATTTCTCATTTAGCAAATTTCCAATTAGTAACCCATTAACTGTGCTATTATTTTACCATATACTGTAAGTGTCCAATAAGTCTATAGTTTTTAAAGACACTTAATATGTCAAGTGAACTATTCTATCTTTCTTTCTGAAGGCGCAATTACCTTACAAATCAAAGATATCTGGGAAATTATTTTTGAAGGTCTCAACACTTGACACACAAATCAAGAATAGGGACAACAAACAAATGTAAAAAGATGAGCTCTCAACATTACAACACAACAAATAACTAACAATAAGGACAAAACAACAACAAACATTTAGCAATCAGCAAAACAATAATCCTATAAGAGTAACTGTATAATTTATTCATGCTGCAATGCATGCTGGGAAATCACAAACCATTAATATTTCAGCAATACTGTTCAATTTAACACTCTGTATTCAGACAAATATGTTTCACTAGTTGGAACAACATTTAAGGGAATTCTGCTGGTTTAACATGGGTTTTTATGCAGTTTTAAGTATTTAAAGTATTTGTGCCTCAGAAGGTGCCGTAAACTGGAAAATATGTTGTTGCTTTTTGGGGGGAATGCACTCAATTTCTCTTTTATTTTTATCATTAAAAATGTTACATTTTTTGAGCTTTTCTAGCTTTGTTAAAGCTATACTATTTCCCTCCCACCCGCGAGTCGTCCCAGCCAACTATTGCTATCTGCCCTGTAATAAAGTAAAATCATAATACAAATGCAATCAAAAACACCTCCGTTACTTAGTTTACTGAAAAATATAATCACCAGGGACCTGACTCTGGTCTCTTTGATTTCAACCAACTCAAAATACAGAGAAAATCAATATATATAAACTAGATATGGGACTTTTAAAGTCCACCAAATATGATGATGACCTCTCAAAGGATCCCCTTCATAAAATACTGTATATAGATGACAATATATTCTCACATGTAGAACCAATTTATACTGTACTGTGTGAGGAAAATAATAAGTGTAATATTATAAAGACAAACATTTTCAAAATTTCCAAAATTACCAAAAATAGTCATCTATTAATGCTAAAAAAAAATATTAAAATCTTGAAAAATCTGAAAGCTTAATTTGGAAAATACATATTAACAAATAAATAAATACATTCTATTAAGCAACATACCTTTTTAAAGTAGCCTAATATTGTTGTTGTTATTTTGAAACATAAGAGAAAATGTTCAACCCAATTCAATTATCCTCAGTTTTTCCCCCACAAATCTACATTTGTATTTGACCTTTAAAGTAGCAATGTTCATTCATTCGATTTTTTTTTTTTTTTTTGTGAAAATTGTCTTACAATCTTTCCACAGACCCCCTGACACCCTCTTCATGGCTAGATAATGCAGTAGTTTATTTTTTTTTTATGCAAATATAAAACATATCGTATGGTGAAGTATTATTTGCCATGAGTCATGATGGGCTGGTAGGCTATAGCATCTGACTGTCCTCCACCAGCAGCACAGTGGCGCCAGACTCCAACCCTGTAAAATGTGACTTCATGCATCTCCCTCTCTCTGCCCTTCAGTACTTCAGAACGGGATAATGCACTGTAAATGTCATAAATGTTTAGGCAAGAGACAGAGCTGCACTGGGGTTAGTCTGTCTGGGCGGTGGTGGATCGAGCTCTGTTGGGTAAACACATCTCCATTGGATATTAGATGACATTTATTGGAATGCACCTGCCGTCATGGGAACAGTCAATCAGATGCGAAACACTCCTCTTTCCTAAGCTGTTTACTCATAGCCACAGACACAAATCAATCCAGTGTTCAAACACGCACACAGACTCAGAGACAAAATCATAATATAAGATGGAAGGTTGGTATATCTCAATCTTCAAAAATTATTTTTGTGTTCAGCAGAAGAAAGAAGCTCATACAGATTTGCAACAACTTTAGGGTGAGTAAATCATGACAGAATTTTCATTTTTGGGTAGCATTCATATTTATTGGGTCAAATAATATGTTTTTTTTTTTATTATTACACTGAACTATTTCCTGTTTCCCTTGGCCTCGTCCACCCTCTCGGATGGATAATTTAATTTTCACTGAACAGTGCTTTATGGGATTGCTTTATCTAGACAATATAGCTAGGTTAGCAGCTCGCTAGGTTTTGAAACACACAAGTGTCTCATTAGTTTCCACAAAATCATCCTCATACTGTCTTAGACCCTCACTGTAAAAAAAAATTCCGTAAAATTTATGGTAAAAAACCAGCAGCTGTGATTGCCGGAATTTTACCCTAAAAAATACGGTAGCAACATTTTAGGTTTTACGATTTGAACTTAAATTTACAGTTAAATATCGTAATTTCTTTAAAAATTTACCGTTAACCATTTAACAGGTTTTTACTGTAGCATTTTTACAGTTTTTACCGTTAAATTCACGGCCATTTTTTTTGTATCATATCTAATTTGTACTGCATTTTGC
Organism: Sinocyclocheilus anshuiensis; assembly: GCF_001515605.1. Classification (NCBI taxonomy): domain Eukaryota; kingdom Metazoa; phylum Chordata; class Actinopteri; order Cypriniformes; family Cyprinidae; genus Sinocyclocheilus; species Sinocyclocheilus anshuiensis. The sequence goes on along the minus strand of NW_015537940.1, from coordinate 470,452 downwards.
TATTCTGGGCTGATATCAAAGTGGCTTAACAAAAAACAAGGATTTTCCTTAGCCCTGGGCTAATTGTGGAGCAAGTGAAAATATGTAAAAGTGATATCCTGAAGTAGTAGTTCCTGAATTTCAGACTATATTTGTTCAGTCAGGCTCTTCATAATGGCATTTTAAAGATGGTGAGTGCTCACATTAATCCTGTCTGTCTACACTGCATAACTTTAGAAGTTGTGGGTCCAGTTAAAGGCAGGTTAACATTTTGCATTAATCTCTTCGCTCCATCTATATTTTGGTTATATATTGAATGTGTAATGCACACTTGCTAAAAGATATGTATTTAATTCCTAAAATGTCCCAGGTTCACTTCTCAAAATGGCATATTTTACTTTGACCTTCTTTTAAAGGGGTCATATGATGCGATTTCAATTTTTTCTTTCTCTTTGGAGTGTTACAAGCTCTTGGTGCATAAAGAAGATCTGTAAAGTTGCAAAGACTAAAGTCTCAAATCCAAAGAGATATTCTTTATAAAAGTTAAGAGTCAACCACGCCTACCTAAAATGGCTCGTTCTAACACGCCCCCACATGTCTACGTCACGATGTGGGAAGATTTGCATAACGCCGCCCAAATGTTCACACAAAGAAAGAAGGCGTAACTTTTATTCTCACTGTAGTATTGTTGCTGCTGCCATGTCGTGAAGACGCGTGTGTGTTCTGTGTTTCGTTGTGAAAGCGAAACTACTTTGTTTGGCCTTCCAAAAGAGGATTATATCCGCTTCGTCA
>NW_015537940.1:460847-469614 GCF_001515605.1 Sinocyclocheilus anshuiensis | reverse complement strand
TTTTGTCTCATCGCTCCGACCGGGACACGGCATCACAGTATGGTAAGGGGCGTTTTCCATCACACGCTTGAGGTATTCGGCCAATAACAACACACTGGATAGCTGGCCAATCAGAGCACACCTTGCTTTTCAGACCGATGAGCTTTGTAAAAATCGACGCGTTTCAGAAAGGCGGGGCATAGAGGTAGTAGAGATACAAACAATAATGTACAATATGTGGAAAATAATGTTTTTTTAACCTTAAATCACATAAACACATTTCATTACACCAAATACACAAAATAATGTTCTTTTTAGCAACTTCATATGACCGCTTTAATGAATGAAGAAAAATCGAAAGCTCTGTGCCAATGCATGTTTAACAGAACTTGGGTCTCATTTTGTTCTATTTTAGATGTGATTTTACAGACTTTAATCTGACCTTAAAGCAGTAGCGAACTTGTCAGATCCATAGCCTTGTGGACAGTAGTCAGACACGTGCGGCCTCTCTCTTCTCCCAACGTTTCCTGTCTCTTCTCCTACTGTCCTGTACATTAAAAAAAAGCCCAAATAGCGCACACACATTCATATAAAAACAAACCAAAAAAGCTGCATACTGTGGTGAAAAGCAGAGTCTGTTTACATCACTTGAATTAAAACATGTGCTAGTTACTAATGTTAATAATATACTGTAATATTTAAAGTGTATGGACAACCACAAATAATAAAGTATTTTAAACCTTATCATGCAGAAGTGAAGATTCTACATTCTCTGTTTAGACACTGTAACTGGAATGTAGTTTGTAACATCTTAGAAGACATACTTGTCTTATATTCCAAATATCATATTTTAGAGATAATCTCCTCAAATAAAAAAGTCCTGACATCGACTGGAAAAAAATGTCAGAAAATCAGGTCACTAAATTATCAGTAACATGCATCACATTTCTAGAGGAAAAATATCATTTTAAATTCTGGAAGTCTCTGACCCATTTATTTAATTGGTTTAATGTGTGCAAAGCAACTCAACCCACAAAATTTGAGAGCTGAATGTCAAATTTAATTTCCTTGGGGCAATCTATTATTTTCTGTTTTACTTTATAATTAAATGAAATCTTTGCTATGACAAAAAAGTTGCATTTTACCTCTTATTCGACTCAATGTATCTATATACACACATATACTTCATATAAAAAATACACATGTATATAAAATAATTAAGTAAATATAAATATAATAATGACACAAACACCACTCCTGCTCAAACTGACTTGATCTGCTCCCTTATGGCACATTCACTATTATAAATGCACTGTTATGAATCCTGTGTGAGCCTGCAATCGACCCCCTGCAGAGACTCTCTGGTCTAAAGCCTGAATGTTGTAACATCAACACGAAGAAGCCTGCAGCTCAGAATAGCCCCTGCATCTCACATTCTCCCAAATTTACAGTGTTTATCCGAAAGCCAGTCATCCTGGGAGGCAAACAAAAATAGTGCCATAAGGCTGAAATGGCTTATGAAACAGAGACTCAGTAGGTTGTTATTTATGACTGAGTATCACCATGTTGCCAGGCAGCCCCTGCATTCTGTGAAGAGGCCTGATCTGTTCTCTCTTCATGCTGATAAAGAGTGATTAATGAAAGAGAGAGAGTCCGCATGCAACAGTGTGTCACTGTCCTGTCATGATCAACCAAACACCCCCTCCATCACAGGAAAGTCTGAGTCTGTCACATAACGGTACTGTTGTCCGATTCAAATTCAAGCAATCCTTATCATGAATAATAATATTAGTGGACGCATAATGTGCCCATACATCAAGGTTTTTAGATATAAATGGCAATCAAATTCCTGTTGGGAAGAATGCTTTGACGCTGTAGTTTATTATACTCTCAAGGGTGATAACATCAAACTGATGAATTTATACAAAATGCTACTAAAATTATAATACACCCTACAGAGAAATAGTCATTTAGGATAAACCTGAATAACTAGAATGAATCACTCTTTCTAATGCCAAACAAGAGAGAGAGAGAGAGAGAGAGAGAGAGAGAGATTTTGAATGAACTGAGTCACTACAATGAATCAGAATTTCAAATGTTGTAAGAGAGTCATTTAGGATGAATCACTTTACTAGAATGAATCCAACTTGCTACAAATGAGGGAGAAAAAGACGTTTCGCTTAACAATTCACTAGACTGAATCAGATTTAGTATCGCTATTAAACAACAACAAGCCAAAAGTATTTAATGTACTTCCCACATATTTCATGATATAACTAAGATCGCTTCAAGGAAACAGTCAGTTTGAAGCAAGTACTAGTTAGTCTGAAGCAAAATCAACTGCTTTAATACTAACTAACTGCCAGATACTTACAATTAGGTGCTGCGCATAGGGTTAGCCGAGTTAGACTACGTTACAGAACAATTTTCTTAAACATGACATTTTGCTTCCCTTGTGACCCCTGAGAGCAAATATAGAATAAATATTTGATGTCAAAACAGACAGCGAGTTATGAGTTTGTCTAAAAGTGAGACCTGCAGTAACAGCATCTCTAAATTTAAAAACTGCAACTTCTCAGCGACGAAACAAGTCTTAAAGCCGCTCCTTGAGTTTTTCATGCATTTTTAATACAGCTAAACAAAAATGGTTGAAAATACCTTCGAAAAATGCAGTCCTCAATCCCAGCATGCCCTAGTCCATCTATTTGTAAACCTGCTGAGGTGTAAATCACTCAGCGTATGGTTTATGTAAGGGCCTTAAAATGGAACTGCAGTTTCTCAATTCCTCATTCCAGATTGACAACTTCATGTTTAATGAATAAGGTATTATGTGATCTTATAAATAACTCATAACCATAACGTTGACATTCACCCCAGTCCCGCGGGTAAGTATGGATCAGACGTTCAGCTTTGTGCAAATGTTGACTCGCGGAGGTTCTTTATGGGGGTAGAAATGTTGCTTTGTTGATTTTGAATTCTGCTGGAAGAATGCCTGGACTTTCTCTCCGTGGTGGCCTGCTTCCTCTCCTCCTTTCAGAAAGAGGCTGGCAGACAGGCATGCTCGACACTTCAGAGAAATTCTTTCATTTCCAGGCAGTTTGTAGCTGGCAGTTGGGCTGCCAGTTGGGGATCGGTGACCTTGCTGAATGGGTTTGCCGGTGAGAAGGAGGGACAATGCATCCTGGCTTCTGCTGCGGCCTGTCAGACTGTTATCAATGCAATTGAGCAATGGACTGCAGGGAAACGGGCCTGAATAACCCAGGAGGGGCCGAGATGGGCCCGTGGGGGGAGGGACAGGGGTCTGCAGGTGATCATACCAGGCTGTGCACTGTTTTGTTGACTTTCTGGCTGTCAGCCAATGTAATGAAGTTAAAAGAGAGAGAGGGAGAGGGAAAGGATGATCACTAGGACCGAACAAAAAGGAAGTGGACAACAGTGAGACGGAGGCGAATGCAGTCAATCAATACCCCTTATACTCTCTCTCTGGCCTCTCTGTGCGCTTCTGTGTGTCATTTCTGTGAAAAGAAAAAAGTTACCTTTAGATGCTTAATGGGATATTTTAACAATAGCGATTCGCAATGCAGGCAAAGACTCCCTTTTGTTATGCCGTTATGTGACTTCAACCAGAAAATGTAGTCAGCCATTACAAGAAAGGTTGTAGAAGCCATTAAAACAATTGCTTTTGCATAAAAACCAGACCTTACGCTTTTTTAAGCTCACAATTTTGAATGTCGAATTATTGGATAACTGCAGACTCCAACAACACTTTAAAAGCAGTGTGTGATGGGAAAAAATGTCAAAATGATTCAAAATGGCATTAAATTATCATCTATTTTAAGGTTTCATTATTTAGCGATTCAAGAGTGAACGTTTCAGAGCTGAAGAGCTTCAACCAAATGGATGTGAAGTGATCTTGAGAAGCTTTAATTGTGACATGTGGGTTGTGGGTTGTGAGTCATTCGTGGCAAACCTGAACAGAGAGCATTCAGTTATTGTCGATCACCGGTCTGCAGTTGGTGTGAATGAATCAGAGAAAGGGCTTCAACAACTCATAACAGAAAACAACCTTAACTTTGTGACCGCCACAAAATATCTCTTTGATCACTACGGTCCCAGGGGTTACTGGCCAATTACTGGACAGGACAAACAGCTTGCTGGCATGCGCACACACCTACACCTTTCTCCGTCTCTTTCTTGGTGGTAAGTGAAATTGACAGCTGCAAGAAGGAGGCGGCAGGAGGCTACAGGTTTTTTGCGAACTGATTGGTATTATTCCTCCCTCTCTCTCGCTCTGACTGCATCGCACACACCTCAACTTTGCTCCTCCGTCAGTTCTGCCTTAGATCTATGAGACGTCTGGGATCAGCTCATTTAGTTTTGATGAATCAGGATTTCATGCTTCCAGGGGAAAAACAAGACTTTCATTATGATTTCCTGAAGCCCTATGAAGTTCACATATCAAAAATATAAAGAAAATGGGCATGGACCTTAAACTGAACCTAAAACACACAAAATAGAGCTCAGATAAACAAAACACAGCACTAAAGGTGGAATTTGGCCAAGGTAGATGCCATATTTAATTTCTATGTGAATGAAAACGAGATATACAGTCTGTTCAAAGGGTTCTACTGTTGTGTACCTGAGACTCAATAATTTCTTTGACTTAAAAAAAACCTCATAAATTTACATTTAAAATTAGACCTTAAGACAAATTATTAAGTACAAATTATTAAACAGACTGTACACGTATCTCACACAGATAAATATATAACAACTATGGAAGGTGTTTAAAAAAACATGATTCCCTATAACAAAAGTTGTTATTTATCTTGATAATAGAAGTCTCAGTCCCATTCACAAAGTAAATAATTGTAAATGCTTAATCAATTAAATATATTATAATGTAAATGGATACATAAAATGGATAAATAAATAAGTAAATAATAGGAAAGAAAGAAAGAAAGAAGTCCCATTCACAAAGTTATTCGTTGTAAATGGAATAAAATATATTATAATTAAACAAAATTGCTAAATGAATAAATAAACAAAATGGAATAGATAGATAGATAGATAGATAGTAATTGAATGCCACGCCCCTTTCAGTTTTTCACAGACGGGGCTGATGAACTCTGAAGGACAGCTGCAGTATGACTGACAAGTTGAGATGAAAGAACCTGCATCCACATCCTGACATGACACCCCATGTTGGAGAGAAGCGAGTGTGTGCTTACACTCAAAGGTTGAACGTAGCCAGCGGTCTCCCTGGTCCTGCAGTCTTAATAATGTTATTGTATGGTTACCTTTCAAAGAGATCCCCTCTTCCTCTATCCCTCCTTCTCTCTCCATCTCCATCTTTTGTTGGCAGGAGTTAGTGTTCTCCTCATGGATCTCTTTGATGCTGGACCCCTTTTGGCAGATGGATCTTCCTCACCTACCACGATCGCTGCCGTATCTTATCCCTCTCTTCCCAACCTAGTCATTTTTCAGATGAGAGGGTTTTTGGCGACAGAAGGGGTGAACAGCAGAGGGAGTGTGAAGTAGCTTCACCCTCCCTTTAATGATGCAGAGAAAAAAAATGGGCTTCTCGAATCAGATTCCTTCCTACTGTGTGATGAGAATGAGGCCTACCCCGGCCGATAACAAAACAAAAAATGAAGCTGCTCGCTGTGGAAGAGGAGCTACGAGCTCAGGTGGAGATGAAGAGTTCTGAAATAGCACACGCTTGATTATGCATCTTAGAACAAATACAGCCCTCTCTCTGACTCACGTCTGCCTTCTCTCTCGATGCAAACTTTTATTTTATCTTATCTCTTTTGTCTTTCTTGTAAAATGTTAAAACATAGAAAGTAAGGTTGTCAATTGAACATTTTAATTTGCTACATCCATTTGGTAGTCCACCCTAAATTCCGTCATCATTTACTCACCCTCATGTCATAAAATATTTTTAACCAAACAGTTTCAGGTCCCATATGAATAAAAAAAAAATACAATGGAAGTTACCAACATTCTTCAAAACATCTTCTTTTGTCTTCCACAGAAGAAAGAAAGTCATACAGGTTGGGAAAGACATAAGGATGAGCAAATTATGACAGAATTTTCATTTTGGGTGGAGTATCAATTTAAGCAACATCACATCACGCTTTTATGCAGGTCTATAAGTAATATCAAGTACCGTACAATTCACACAAAATTTGCTCAGTTATTTTTTTATTTCCTGGTAACAAAAAATAGTTCCACAAAAGTCACAACATTAAAGGGCCAGTTCACCAAATAAATACAATTCTGTCATCATTCACTGACCCTCGTGCTGTCCATTCAATGGTTAGTCAATGGTAATCAAAACTGTTTGGTTATAAAATCTCTTCTTTTTTGTACTGCTGAGGAAAAAAAAATGGAATGATATGAGGTTGAGTAAATGATGACTAAATTTTAATTTGTGGTTGAACTATCCCTTTAAACTTTATATTTCCCATAGCAAAACACAGTATTTCCCACTCAAATTATTCTATAATCACTCCGCTACAGCTCCACTCCGGTTTTCTGACTATCACTCCAACTACTATTTTGCACAGTTCACATACTAAAGTCTGTTATTATGTATGCTGATGCATCTGCAAAACAGTTTGTTCTCCATTTTATGCTATTAAATTGTTTACACTGTATAAATGCCTGCTGCAGTAAACTGGATGTCAATGTTTAGACAGTCAACATGATATATATAACTAAATATACTAAATAACCCTAAATATAAGTCTGTGAAATGTCTGAAAGCCACCAGTGCACAGATTTAAACATTTCTAATGTTTAAAGGGGTCATATGATGCGATTTCAATTTTTCCTTTCTCTTTGGAGTGTTACAAGCTCTTGGTGCATAAAGAAGATCTGTAAAGTTGCAAAGACTAAAGTCTCAAATCCTGACTCACAGACTGTAAGTAAGTTTTTTTATATTTAAAGAATTTGTCACTGACGATTCACGAGTTTTTTTGGGCAATGTAAAGTAGCTCTTGTTGTTCGTCATTTCTCCGATCACAAATGCAGACATGGTTTTATGTTACGCTCCGGCCGGACAGGGCATCACAATATGGTAAGGGGCGTAACATTTCCGTCACACGCTTGAGGCATTTGGCCAATCACAATGCACTGGATAGCTGGCCAATCAGAGCACGCCTCGCTTTTCAGACCGATGAGCTTTGTAAAAATCAACGCGTTTCAGAAAGGCGGGGCATAGAGGAGAAACAATAATGTACAGTATGTGGAAAATAATGTGTTTTTTGAACTTTAAAGCGCATAAACACATTTCATTACACCAAATACATGAAATAATGTTCTTTTTAGCAGCATCATATGGCCCCTTTTTTAACACCAGTGCACAGAGAGGCAAACATGAATAAAACACAGCACTCTGTCCGCATAGTTGAGTTTCAACTTATAAACCATCAGAGTATTTTCTACGGGTGGTGAACATCTGTTCTCTCAGAGCAAAGGATTCAAAAGGTGCTTTGAGGGGAACAATCTATGATTTACTGTCCATTCCAGGCAATTAGGCATCAGAGGGAATAAAGAGGGATTCTCATTAGCTACATGAGCTGCAGCAGAAGCGATAAAGGCTGTGTGGAGCTCTCTATAACCTCCTCATCATTGTACAGTACGTGCTTTTCACTTCATCAGCCTTACCAGACGCTAAGTGAATATTTTAAGACAAAAGTGCAGTGCAAATCATATCTTAAACATTCAACACAGACCCTGCTAGAGGTTTTGGTGCTAACAGTGGTTCAGAGCAAATACAGTGGTTGTTTGAACTGTGCACTAAACATGCCTAAATATCCGTGAGTGCTGTTTGTAAGAAAGCTGTTTGCCTCCTCTAATGAAATGCAAGCAAACACAGGTGCACAGGGCTAAACAGGGAGTCCTCGCAACATTAGCCCTGGGTCAAATACCACTGAAGTTCAAAGAGTCATAAGTATGTCTGAAGAAAAATGCAGACTGAAGCAGACGAAACCCTGACACAAAAACCGAAACTAACAATAAACAGCAAATGTACTTCCCAAAATGGTACATAATAAAACAACCAAATGCAGAACATAATAGAATAGTTTATATAGACTATAAACCCCATTTACAGCAATATAAAAATTATTTAAGGGAAAACCTCACAATATAACTCAATACCAGGTAAAAATATAAATATAGCTTTTTCTGATTAGACTTTATTTAAAGCTGCAGTCCGTAAGTTTTGCCTCTTTGTCACCATCTCTGTTTAAAAACCTGCAATTGCAGCTGTGTGCGGAATTATATTCAAATGCGTGGGGTTGTGCTCCAGTGCGGCTCCAGCGCGGATGAATCTAATGTTTTGAGGTGAATGTGTGGCAGTCAGTCACGGCACCGGTGTGGATATTTACTGTACTTCGCAATCACAGATTCTAGCCTACGTCTTGGAATATATGACCCAAATAAGAATTTTCACCGTATACTGTCATCTAAACAAGTAACAAGTCTGCTACGTTTGTTCTGACCAACTGAGGAAAAAAGGATTACAATAAATCGTGCTACCAATGGTGATTAAGTGTAACGATCGGTTAGCTCATATCACATCAAACTGTGCAAATTATTATTATTGTTATACTTTGTTCTCAAATTATTAATGTTAACATCAGCATTGCGTGACTATGAGTATAGTGTGTATTAGCGTGTGATTTCAGTTTCTGTACAGTCTAATCTCTAATTGTCATACCATTCGAATTTCATATTAAGAAATTATTTTAACCCAAAAAGCAAATTATGCTCCCTT
>NW_015537940.1:451391-451545 GCF_001515605.1 Sinocyclocheilus anshuiensis | reverse complement strand
CAATCCGCCATCAAAATGATAAATTTAATTATTCCAGCTGCTGTGGCTATAAACGATAAACGATGCGCCATCTGCAGGATCCGCACATGCGATAGCCTAGTAGCCAGGACAACTTTTTACAGACGACAGACGTATATGTACTTGCTCATATATT
>NW_015537940.1:438437-451352 GCF_001515605.1 Sinocyclocheilus anshuiensis | reverse complement strand
TGTACTTGCTCAAATATTGATTTCGGATCATTTTTAACCAAAAAAAAGTTACGGACTGCAGCTTTAAATAAACTGGATACTGATTCTTAAAAACCAAAGATCGATGACAGTCATTCACAAACAAATGTTTTGTTTTGTTTTATTTTAAAGCAATGACCTCTGGTGTTACCTTCTGAAACCACTTTATCCCAGTGGTTACTGAACCAACATACTTCCAGGGGTGGAAAATGTTGTCCCTGATATATATATATATATATAGTCCAACAAACTCAACTAAACCATCTGAAATTATCCAATAAAACAACACCCATTACTATTAGCTGCAAAAATTGATAGAAATAGAAAAAAAACAAGAATACAGTGAACATTACTGACATCCAATTTTATGCTATAAGTGAGAACCCAAATATTCAGCACTAATTACAGGCCTACAGATTTGACCTATCAAAGTTGAGTTGAGTTAATATTGCTCAATAATGCAGCATCCAGAGTGCCCCTCTTTTGTCACATTACAGAAGGGTCTTCCTCTATGTGGCAAGGAGATATAGAAGGAAAAAAATAGAAAAAGCAAATTAATAGAGAAAGGGGCAACAAGAAACAGCAAGCATGTACTGTAACGCTGATCATTTTAGTGTATTCCACCTCTTGGCAGTGACATAACATCAAGACTAGCAAAATCGCACCCCAATTTAAACTTTTCCCACAGAGAGAGAAAATGCAGGTGTCAGGCAGGCAGTGAAAAAGGGCAAAGCCAATTATTATATTGTCCTTGTAGTGTATTAAATTAGCACAGAGACGCCAATAATTGATTTGGTTTAGGTTTGAGGTTATCACATTCCTGATCAATGACAGAATAAGTTGTGATCTCATTCCCTGAAGTCACAAAAACCACAAACGTTTAATTCATTATTATAATAAATTTTCAAAGAAAAAAATATTTTTATTTACTATAAATGGAAGGTGAGATTGGGACTTCTGTATTTATTCATTTAGGAACTTTTAGCCAAAAGTACTTATAAACAATTCAAGCACAATAGAGGTAGAAAATAATGTAAGTAGTGCTACCATGCCAAATTTCAATTACATGAAAAAGTGCCTGACATAAGCCATACTGAACACTGGGTGCCCAAATGTTCTTTATGTCACAAACGTGTGCTACCCATTATGCCCAAGTCTCTGAATACTGGTTCTTACTTTTGACAATTCACAATTATTTTACCTGTGGCTTATAAACTAGCTCCAAACCACCAGAGGAAGCCCTCACCAGATTAAAATCCCACTGGAAGGAGGTCTACAAAAGAGCTATCTGTTAGCATTTACAATCACCTCAGACAGAGCAGTGTCTTATTTTGAAGTTTGCGCCCTCCATAGGTTGGTTGCATTGGTTGTCTCATTTCAGAAAAGTAGGCCTAATCATAAAACTGACACTGAGTGAAGTGTAAATTACTGTAATTTATGTTACTGTGGAATGTAATGGTTACTTTTTTTTATAGAAAATGAGGGCACAGCCTTCGAAATGAAACACAGCTAGGGGGTCAATTTTCTCACTGCTAAAACATATACAAGCTATAACATACTATAATATGCAGTGCAATGTATCCAAAAAATATTTTGCCAGCACATGTGCAGTATATATATATATATTGTTGTCACATGAAAATATATAATAAAATATTTACAAAAATGTGAGGAGTGTACTCACTTCTGTGAGATACTGTATATATATATATATATATATATTGTTATTATTATTATTATTATTTTCAACCACACTTATTATTTTATAAGTCATTTACCAGCAGGGGCCAACTACCGAATCTAACCTTTTTTTAATTACTTCAAAATTCTGCTGTGATTTGCACTCTGACTGCTTGCTTTGAAGTTGTAAACATGTATACATAAATAAACCACTTCTGAAAATGGATCCTCAAACAATACTATCTTCAGGTTGGTTAGAGTTAGGATATTACAAAAGTATAGCCCAATAAATCTCTCTTATACATTTTTTTTTTATATAAAATCAACAAAAATGTTTATGGTGACATCATAAATTGGCAAAGGGCTGGAATGCTCTAAATTAAATGTAAAATTAGTCATCCTTAGCCAAAAAGTTTTTGCCTGAACCAGGCATACTCTGGCTTACGCAAGATGAGAAATCACGACAGCGATGGATTCTGGCTGATGGAAGCTGGCTCTGTATTGATGGCAAGTCAAAATTTATGTTCTCAGGTGGTTACAGTTAGTGCTCCATATTGATCTCAATTCATCTTTAAGATTCAGAGGAGCAGCTGGGCTAACAGCAGCATGGTGACAGGTGTGTATTGAAAGGTCAATGAGGAGTCTCCTACCTGAGGGAAGCTGGAAAGGTTGGTGATGCTTTGCTCCATCAAATATTAATCTCAGTACTGCTTTCCCATTGGATTCATCCCCATCAAACAAATAGAGCAGCTTTCGATTATGAATCCAATCACAATGGAGAAAAAAAAGAGGACTCCAGGATGGATTTAAGAGTCCTTTATGGCGCTTTCGATTTGATGGTCAACTGGGGCTTGAAGAGTCACTTTTGTGACAGCAAAATCAATTAGAAGTTCAAAGCAGTGTTTATCTCCAAAATTACAAATGAAAATGTTTGTTGATAAAGGTTTTATGTTATTATATATTGTCAATTATAACCTGAAACAATGCAAGAAAAAAAAAAAAAAATTGAAAATGTAGAGGTTGGTGATGCTTTGCTCCATCAAATATTAATCTCAGTACTGCTTTCCCATTGGATTCATCCCCATCAAACAAATAGAGCAGCTTTCGATTATGAATCCAATCACAATGGAGAAAAAAAAGAGGACTCCAGGATGGATTTAAGAGTCCTTTATGGCGCTTTCGATTTGATGGTCAACTGGGGCTTGAAGAGTCACTTTTGTGACAGCAAAATCAATTAGAAGTTCAAAGCAGTGTTTATCTCCAAAATTACAAATGAAAATGTTTGTTGATAAAGGTTTTATGTTATTATATATTGTCAATTATAACCTGAAACAATGCAAGAAAAAAAAAAAAAATTGAAAATGTAGAAAAATGTATTCAAATACTCTGATACAGGGGTCTTCGGCAGGGAGTTTGAGGTCGTACTGCAGTGGGTCCACCAAAAAAAAAAAACAATTGTGTAAAAACAAAAATACAAATGTTAACTTTATATTAAGAAGCTATGCTAAATGCTAAATTAAAATGTAAGGTCTATTAATATGTACATCAAGAATGATTATTTTAATGGATTTCAACAAGGTTATATTTACACTGTACTCTCTCATCTCATACTGTATAATATCTAGTTTGGTGCATAAATCTTTTTAATTACTTCAAAATTCTGCTGTGAGCTGCACTCGAAATTATGCATTTTTTGTTTTGAATATTTATTGTAATTTAATATTATTTTATTTTCCACAAAGAGATTTTTTTAATGGACTTGCAATGTAATCATCATAAAGTATGTACAACACTACTATTCAAAATTTTGGGTCAGTAAGATTTTAAAGAGATATATTTCTATTCAACAAGGATGCATTTCATTCATCAAAATGACAGCAAACACGATATGTTCTAAAAGCTTTCTATTTCAAATCAATTCTGTTCGGTTTAAATTTCTATTCACAAAACTGTATCATGGTTTGCACAAAATATTAGTCAACACAACTGTTTTAAAATGGTTTTGAAATGATTAATAAGAAATAAGAACAAGAAAAGCTTTCTTGAGCACCAAATCGGCATATCATAATGATTTCTGAAGGATCATGTGACACTGATGACTGGAATAATGGCTGAAAATTCAGCTTTGCCATCACAAGAATACAATACATTTTAAAATTTATTAAAATAGAAAATATTAATACAATTTCAGAGTATTACTTTACTGTATTTTTCAGTACATGTCATACATGTCATACATGTCCACTGTAGAGGACACCAGGACTTAAAGCATGTTTATTACACATTTTGGGAGACACAACAAATGAATAGAGAAAAAATTATATATCAATATTCCTATTAAATATGATATATATTATTATGAAAATCTTGCTAATTATTACTCCCATTATTGCACTTATTTGTTCATTCTATGTTGCCCCAAAATCACATTAATATGCAAATTAGATACAGTTTATAGATACATTGTATATAATGGAAAAACGCCATTGCCATGGCCATTTTACACACATTTTGCATAAAGAATTTTTTTTTTTAAATATCTTTCATAACATAGTTGAGAATCATATTTATATAAAGTTTGGTATAAAAAAATTAAAATTGATTTCCGATTAAAACAAAAATCCCACTCTTTTTGCCTTTTCATGTCTATTCATGTCTTTTTATTTTTTTTTTAAACAGGACTTTTTAAAGTCCCGATGTCCTCTACAGAGGAGATACTTTTCACCACCTAGGCAACTCATTTTTATAAAATAAGTAACAGGGTGTCCACCAGTCTATACACCAGAGTTCAGAGAAAGGTTTAAAATCCCTAGTCTAATGATAGAATGTACTATAAATATTAATCCGCTCTATCAACAACATATATGTAATATTAATGTAATATGACTTACATACACAAACACAAACAACAAAGCAATAGCACAAGTGAACTTTTTTTAAGTAATGTGCTCAGCACTGAATTGAAAACCTCAAGCAATCTTCCCTTGAAAGAGTACATGTGTCCAAGTTACACCTGAAGTGTTTTTTCTATTTGTTGCCATTTGGGACAACCCGATTTGTTTGACACATAACACATCACGTAGTCTGAGCAACTGACCTCCTCACACCCCCACCCCTCCCCCCAAAAAAACTCTGTGCAGTAGAGAGTATGATTTTTCATTTTGCAAGGGTAGCACACTTGCTGTTCATTTCACTGTTGTGGTTTCATCCTCGTAGCTGTCTGTTAAAGGTCAGAGTCATAAAGGCCCAGGCTTGGTGCCCTTACCATTCAGCACGAGCAGAGTCACCTATCGTCTCAATAACTCACACAGGACTCTTGGAAAGGTTACAACCAAATGCTAAGGAAGAAAAAGGAGGCAGACTCCGAGCTCTCACTGAGAGAATCACAGAATTGCTCACTGTAATGTCAGTCGCCTTAATAACATACCTTTGCTCCATTTGCCACATTCTCTAAATATATTAATTCCGCTCTGCACAAACCAGATTTATGTTGTTTACATGATAGAGAACAAGGATTACTGTGTCATTTTTGTACTACTAGCATTACCAATGGCTTTCTAACACTCCTTGCGTCAGAATATGCTTACTTCCCTATATGCAAAAATGAGTAGTGATGTTCACAGTGGTAATCTGTAATTTCTAATGAAAATGTTTGTTGATTGTTTTGTTTTTTTGTGAACAATAACGAAAATGAAAAATGATAACAAAAGGGATAGTCCACTAAAAAATTCAAATTCTTTCATAACTTATTCACCCTTATGTTGCTCCAAACCTACAAAAGATATTTAGAAGAATGTTTTTATCCATAAAATCAAAGTCCAAAATAATGTTGAGAGAAAAAACAAAACAGACAGAGAAAAAAGACATTTTTTGTGTTCCATAGAAGAAAATAAGTCATACAGGTTTGAAAAAATATGAGGGTAAATTATGAAAGAATTTAAACTGGACATTCACATCCTCTCAACTAATATATTAAAAATGGCAATAACAGTTATATAATGGTATTTGATTAGAATTTACAGTATTCTCATTTACTTAATATAATACTCAGAGTGGTAATGTGGTCATGGAGGACAACTTCTTTTCACGGTGAAAACATTTTTGCTTGTATAAAATCCCTCTCAACTGACAGTTGCTAAACTTGCATATGAAGCTGACAGTGAACCTTTCAAAACCTTTAATCACCAACCATATATTTTAGAGCTATAACCAATGAAGAGGAAATGTGCCACATAAGCATTAAAAAAAAAAACATATTGATACTCTGCTGAAAAGACGCTGCTCCAACTCCAATTAAAGCTGACATAGAATATCCCTGCCATATACAAGATTCAAAAATAGAGAATGATACAAATAAAACCCTTGTCGTTGACCACTACAGTTTAATATGGCAATTTGCAGAGCTCTCTCAGCCAAAGTAAGCTGTGGGGAGCCCGGGCTCGTTGTGTTTATAAAGTATCATATAACAATATGCTGCTCAGAGTGGATATGATACATTCTGATTTCCACTCGCACATGAATTTTTCTCTTGTCGCTAAGTGGGGAAACAGCCAAGTACAACATGCTTAACAAATGTTGTTGTAAAATATCTTATTTCATCCTTGAAAAACCTGCAAAAACAAAAATGAGGATTAGCATCCCCTTAGTAGAACTTGAAGGGATGTATCTCTGAAAAAAGAAATCCCACTTACAGCCATCCTGGCACTAAGATGGCCACCTGTCTCCTTCTCTCTCCTCTGCACATTGAAAACAGCTGAATGATGCATAAGATCCAGTCAAATATAACCTTCGAATAAATGCAATATCAATTCAGGGCTTTCTTATAACATGAGCAGAGGGAAGGGAGAAGCCCTGTTCCATCCTGCCAGCCTTTCTCCAGCACTAAATAATGGATTGTGGGTAGGTAAAGTAGGCAAATCCTACATTCTTCCAGGAGGCAGACAAAGAGGTCATTGCACATGCCCCTTAGGGTTTAAATCGGAGAAAGGATTCGCATTTCGGGATGCGCTCTGCCCTTTTCATCCACCTTACTCTCTTCCCTCCTTTATGCCTGTGCAAACCAGATGTAAGAGTGAGGAGACATCAATATCATGGATTTACAGATCATGCGCTTCTGATAAGGATCAATTCGGTATTAAACATTCAGTCCTGTATAGGAAACATGCAATCTGTCCAACATATGTGAGCAAGTCTAAGAGCATTCATACAAAGGTAGAGGTCATGAAAAGGACATTCACAGTCTCGGTCTTATACAGCACACCCAGAGACCTGTCTGATGCAAACTGCACACAATCCGATTGGCTGGCTGCTACACACTTTTCCCAGTCAGGTTGTTGTCAGTTCACTAAGAAATAAAAACTGACAAAAAAAAAAGCTTCAGAATAAAGAAAAGACAGATCTTTGAAAGATTACATACCCCTGCAATCACAAAAAAAGACTGGTCACTTTACATGTGAATCAGATGGCCCATGAGGACAGTTCCTGGCCAGATTAAATTGCAATGTGCAACATATTTCTGTATTCTTTAAAACAGGCTGTATCGTTTCAGGTTCAAGTCTTTTGTATGTGCTAAGGTAAACATGGAGCTAGGTTAACTGATTAACTTAAAAGTCTATAGCATTAGCCGTCCGTTCAAACTGCTGCTAACACAAAGTTCTTTTAACTGAGACTAGGTTTCCTGTCTGTTCATGTGACATTTGGCATAAAACGTCTCAGGTTACTTATGTAACCATGGTTCCCTGAGTAGGGAACGAGACACTGCGTCATCTAGGGGTCGCTATGGGGAACGCCTCGTCGTGACCCGTGTCTGAAGCATACATTGAAAAAACACCAACTCGTGAAAAGAGAGACAAACGAGAACGGAGCTTTTTCATTGGAAAAAACTCGCAATGCACGCAGATTGCGTGCTCTTCGCCCAAACAAACAACACATAGATCGTGTGTGTCATCTGGTGTCAAATAACGATGACACGGATGCACACACCGTCTAAATGCTCTGCTAGTGCTCGCCATAATAAATAGAGATAGCTCTTACTTTTTCCTTGGAAATGCACGCTTCAAACAGAACAGTCAATGAAGACGAAGAAGAGAGGTGTGTGCTCCCGGCGCCTATTTATACTATAGTCGCACCGGTAGTGACGTCATGGCTGTCGCCGGCCAATGAGTTGGTGTTTTTTCAATGTATGCTTCAGACACGGGTCACGACGAGGCGTTCCCCATAGCGACCCCTAGAGGACGCAGTTCGAAGTTCCCATGAAGTGGAAACTATGTTGACTTTGTCAACAGTAAAAGGTCTAGATGTTTTACAAGGATGCTTTTTACTATTGTTAACAAAAACAAAAGCAAAATCTAAATAAAATAGTTTTGTTAATCAACATAAAAAATAAAACTAACATAATTGGAAGAAACTATATATACAAAAAACAGAAACTAAAATACATTTTCACTTTTTCATAACTCAAAAACAAATCCATAAAATGTAAAATAAATAAATAAAAACAACAAATTAATTTTTGTTTATATTATAAATTGTTAGAACAGCCTGTATTAAACATGAAAATACCAATAGATAGCAATAACTCTACTATGCTGAGAAATGTAAAACTGTAAAAATAACAGCGGTAGAATAAAAACTAATCTGAAAAGACAAGCTGAAAATTAAAAATAAAAACTAGCAACTACAATAAGCCTGTACCATGGTATAGGGCAAAATTCAGAATTCAGAATTGAAGAATCTGAGTTTGAATTTGAATTGAATTGGCCACTACTCACAGGTAGTTAAACTGGATTTTGAATCAGAATGGCAGGAAGGTTAATGTACTGAACTGCAATTCAAAGAAATTCAAGACAGGAGAAGTAATCTGCAAAATAAAGCATTCTTCCACACCGGTCCATAAAAGATTGTTAACAAGACTGTTAATTAGATTTTAAAAGAACTTTGTCAGTTCAGTCCTCAGTGGCACACAGCCCTGTGTGCTACAATGCATAGTCTAGGGAATGTGCTGTTCTCATATTTCCAATATGTCCCGTCAGCTGGGAGATACAGCATTCAGAGATGGTTTATAGTGATGTGTGGCCAATGAAAGTTAAACCAGGGGAGATAACAGCTCAAGGAAGTCCAATGACAGAGCTTGAAAAGAAGGCCTTAACACACAAACACACATACGCTCAGACATCAGCGTTCTCACAGGATAAAGCCTATCTAAAAGAAGTCTGTGTAGGAGCAAAGGGAAGGACTCTCAGGCGGACCCCTGAGATGATAAGTGGGATGCAGCCGGTCATGGTATATTAATGTAGCCTACCAGTTAAGATGGAAAAGAGCTCGCTCTGTTTACTACAGAATCAATGACTTTACAGTTTAACCTGGTGAGAGACATGTGGTTACACTGAGGTGAGGAAATGATGGTACAAGAGAGACAGAAAAACAAAGTGAAAGACCATTTACACTGCACTTATCTCTCTAGATACCAATGTGAGCGAAAGACATGGATTGTGCCTTAAAAGGATTGTTCACCCAAAAATGAAAAGACTGTCATCATTTAGTCAAGCTCATATTTCTTTCCTCCATAGAATATAAAACTATATTATTCTATATTATTACACGGCTCTGTGAAATACTTAATTCTAATTGGTCAGTCGTGACATTCCGAGGTATGTTATCCCTCAATAACAACCGGTAAAACCTAATAACACAGGCTCATCCGGGTAACTGAAGTCGGCGCTATACTGCCAGGAACAGTTTTTTCTTGGTGGAAGCTTTGCGTTTGTTTAGCTATTAAAATATTAAAACTCGATTCAAAATTGTGTACAATTATTTAATTATGTCATCCTGGTATCGCGGACTCGCTCTCTCGTTTCATACAAACGCAGCTGCTGCCATTTTGCTACGATTGTTTTGTACGCTGTAATGGATTATAAGATAACTAACAAACTCGTAAGATTTTAAAACATTTTCATCTTAAATCTTTTATCGCCATAATTATTTATGTGGTGAAATGTTGTGTAACTGCACCGTATCCCTTAAATGTCCGTCTAGTTTGAACTTGCCACTTGCTCGCAACTGCTGTGTTCACGGAAGCTTGCATTCAAATATTTCAACTCGAATCAATATTTCATGTCTAATTATTTACTTAAGTGGCAAGTAGCCGTGCAATAAACGGGATAATGTACATCCAGCCGGTTGTTATCGCTGAATAACCCCCCTTCAGGGTTATATTCTGTGATAACATCCGGCTGGATGTACATTATCCCTTACTTAAAGCTGCAGTCTTTTGGCGCTCTAGCGGTTAATAAACAAAACTGCATGCGTCTTGCGGAAGAACATTGTAGCCGGAGCTACTTCTCTATTTCGGCCTGGTAGGCAGATGGTAGGCCTGCTCTGGGTTCTTAAGCAGTCTTCTTTCGACACTCCTAAGTTGAGGGAGAACAGCTTCCTTGGGCATAGTCAAATGTGGCATATTATGCATACGAAGAAGCGGTGTGAGATACTGCATCATACCTTCTACTTCCACTCGCACAGTCTTCTCCTGCATGAGTCTGATAGCTTCTTGATCTAGTTTGGATCGTGTCGCTACCTTTTCACTGCGGTAGGGAATCACATCCATCTGCCGTAGTCTCTCGACATGAGCAAACAAGTCTGTGTTGAGGAGGACATAAATATATAAATATATATATTTAACAATATAAATATAACAGCTATCAGCATGTGAATGCTGCATGACAGCAGCTTAACATGCCTGGACATGTGCTAAGTGGATGATTGTTACATGCAAACAAGCACCTTCACATAATGTGTGGTGCACAATAATAGCGCGGATATGTAATAATAACACACTGTATAACATATACATATAAGCATCTCACAACAAACAGTATCACAGATGTACTTGCGAATGTACCGAATCGAGCAGGTAATACAGGCGGTGCTATGCTAATCAGATACTACTTAATCGGCACGAGAATAACAGCTGATCACTTAACATTAGCAAAAAATACAGACATTATTACTTACTTCACATGTACGCACACTGTAACCCAGTATAATTTCGACTTCAATGTCTTTAAAGTACCAATGAATTAATTATAATAAGCTGCTGAAGTATCCGTCTTGTCACGTGCTGCGTCTACTCTCTAACTGCGATCTAGCTCCACCTCCATTGCTGACATGCTGAACAGTCTGATTGGTCAGAATTATACAGAACTTAAAGCTGCAGTCCGTAACTTTTGCTTACTCGTCTATGACGAATCACGCAGGTAATGGTCTTCTCCGCAGCGGTACCTACCCGAACCAGTCTAAAATAGTCAGAATATAAACATTTATTATAGGTGTACCGTAGGGATTCTGGATAAGCCAAAAAAACAGTTTGGAAAATGGATTAATAGTGTACTCGCTTATTATTTTGTTAATTTTGAACACAAAAAAGTTACGGACTGCAGCTTTAATAAATGCTTTAGAAGTGTTTTTCATTGTTAGTTAAAAGACTGTCATCATTTAGTCAAGCTCATATTTCTTTCCTCCATAGAATATAAAACTATATTATTCTATATTATTACACGGCTCTGTGAAATACTTAATTCTAATTGGTCAGTCGTGACATTCCGAGGTATGTTATCCCTCAATAACAACCGGTAAAACCTAATAACACAGGCTCATCCGGGTAACTGAAGTCGGCGCTATACTGCCAGGAACAGTTTTTTCTTGGTGGAAGCTTTGCGTTTGTTTAGCTATTAAAATATTAAAACTCGATTCAAAATTGTGTACAATTATTTAATTATGTCATCCTGGTATCGCGGACTCGCTCTCTCGTTTCATACAAACGCAGCTGCTGCCATTTTGCTACGATTGTTTTGTACGCTGTAATGGATTATAAGATAACTAACAAACTCGTAAGATTTTAAAACATTTTCATCTTAAATCTTTTATCGCCATAATTATTTATGTGGTGAAATGTTGTGTAACTGCACCGTATCCCTTAAATGTCCGTCTAGTTTGAACTTGCCACTTGCTCGCAACTGCTGTGTTCACGGAAGCTTGCATTCAAATATTTCAACTCGAATCAATATTTCATGTCTAATTATTTACTTAAGTGGCAAGTAGCCGTGCAATAAACGGGATAATGTACATCCAGCCGGTTGTTATCGCTGAATAACCCCCCTTCAGGGTTATATTCTGTGATAACATCCGGCTGGATGTACATTATCCCTTACTTAAAGCTGCAGTCTTTTGGCGCTCTAGCGGTTAATAAACAAAACTGCATGCGTCTTGCGGAAGAACATTGTAGCCGGAGCTACTTCTCTCTGTTTATGTCTATGATGAATCACACAGGTACTGGGCTACTCCGCAGCAGTACCTACCCGAACCAGTCTAAAATAGTCAGAATATAAACATTTATTATAGGTGTACCGTAGGGATTCTGGATAAGCCAAAAAAACAGTTTGGAAAATGGATTAATAGTGTACTCGCTTATTATTTTGTTAATTTTGAACACAAAAAAGTTACGGACTGCAGCTTTAATAAATGCTTTAGAAGTGTTTTTCATTGTTAGTTTATGTTAACTAATGTAGTTAACTAATATTAACAAATGGAACCTTATTGTAAATGGTTTTCTTACTTAGTATTTTTGCCTTGTTTCCCATTAAAAATATTTAAAAATTCTTAAATCAAGATAGATTTAGTTGCAGAATAGCTTAAGATGTTATGTCTTAATTTAAAAAAACAACAAAAAAAAACTCAAAATTAGAAGAGGTTATGGTTAAATCAAGAAAAAATATATACCGTTGCATCAATATTTTGACCAAGCCCACAGCGACATCATAAAATTTGCCTATCCAACACAATACAATCGTCATACGAGTGTAGTAAACTCATATCTTTCCCTGTATAAAATGAGACCAATTGACACAGCTTCATTAACTCCACTGTTAAAACAGAAATGTAGTGGGTTACACAGGAATTTGCATGAACAAAAAATAAAACAACTAAGCTTTCATGGCTACCAGTTAAAACTGTGTGTCGCTGCAAACATTTTTTTCTGAATTATTCAGAGCCATTGAAATTCTATTTGAGTGGTCGAGGTGAACATTGTTTCTTTTTCATATTGTGTAAATAATATTAGTCTCGAAAGGTTTTGTACATATCCAGCATTCCCTGTGATTAAAATGCCATCAAGGGAAATGTTTTTAATGTGTGTGTGTGTGTGTGTCTGTCTGTCTGTCTGTC
>NW_015537940.1:433014-438274 GCF_001515605.1 Sinocyclocheilus anshuiensis | reverse complement strand
GGGATGTGTTTTTTATGTGTGTGTGTGTGTGTGTGTGTGTGTGTGTGTGTGTGTTTTGTTCTTTAAGATGGGTCGGCCCCAAGCATTAAATAATGTCAAAACAGTCTTGTATAATGAGCCCCATATCTGCGGATGAAATATTTAATATGTTCCCCCTTGGGCAGCTCATCTTTAATAAAAGAACGAGGTTTTGTATCTATTGACATAAAGACAAAGAAAGAATATCTAATCTGTATCAGAATTACAATAAAGCAGAACTTAATTATTCCTCTCACATTGTAAGACTGCTTTTTGAACACTTGCTAGCTATGATTACAATTCAATTGGAACTTATTACTAGTGAGTAATAATCTTGAAATCTTGAGCAAAAACTTGATTGTGGAAAATGAGAAAAATATATTATGCATACAATTATGCATGACATTTGCAATTAGTATATCTGCAATGGTATAGGAATTACAATGCATGATAATGCTGGCTGGCTCATCTAACTTCTCAGAAATGTTTCATTCATTAAGCTATGAGTGAAGTTGTGATTTAGAAGCTTGACATTTATGCATCATCATATCCTAATTATCATACAGAAACACACTCAAGTACATATGCCCAAGTACATATATGTACAGTATATAAATGTATATGTATTTGTACACATACATTTACACTCATCAGCCACAACATTAAAACCACCTGCCTCAAAGTGTGTAGGTCCCTCTCGTGCTGCCAACACAACTCTGATGCGTGGAGGCATGGGCTCCACAAGACCTCTGAATGTGTCTTGTGAAATATGGCACCAAGACATTAGCAGCAGATCCTTTAAGCCTCCGTGGATAGAATTTGTTGGTCCAGCACATCCCATAGATGCTCAGTTGGATTGAGATCTGGGGAATTTGGAGGCCAGGGAAACACCTTGAACTCTTTGTCATGTTTCTCAAACCAGTCCTGAACTATTTTTGCCATGTGGCAGTAGCATTATACCACTGAAAGAGGCCACTGCCAAGTCTGCCATGGGGGAACACCATTTCCATGAAGGGGTGTATGTGTCCACCTGATCTAAAAGAAAACGTGATTCATCAGAACAGACAACCTCTTTCCATTGCTCCATGGTCCAGTTTTTACGCTCAAATGGCCATTGCAGGCACTTTCGGCGATGGACACTCTGACTGGTCTGCAGCCCCATACACAACAAACTTGATTGGGCTAGCCTTCGCTCCACATGTGTATCAATAAGCCTTGGGCACCAATGACCCTAACGCCGATGCACTACTTGTCCTTCCTTGCATTACTTTTGATAAGTACTAACCACTGCATACCAGGAGCACCCCAAAAGACATGCCGTTTTGGAGATGCTCTGATCCAGTCGTCTAGTCCAGTGGTTCCCAAAGTAGGGGTGGTGAGACAGCGAGGGTTGGGGGTGGCGAAATGATTTCCAGAAATCAAATAAAAAATTGTAATGATTAGAAATAGCAGATTTTATCCATATTGAAAAATAAGTAATTGAATAAAAAAATAAAACCTTGCAAATAAAAAAGCCATCAGCCTTTTGATTTTCCTTCCCCTCGATCAGATTAATGACATATTAGCAATAGCTTCAGTTGCAGCAGATCAATTTACAACACAACATTTTTATGGTGAGGACATTTTCACAAAACTTGACAACAAACTAAAAGAAGAGGGACTGTCTTGGGGCGAGTGCATCGGTGTGTGTACAGACGGTGCTGGAGCGATGCTGGGGAAAAAGAAAGGTCTTAAAGCAAGAGTCTTACAAATGGCACCTCACGTAAAATTCACGCATTGTATTATACATAGAGAATCTCTTGTGAGCAAAAAACTTGACTCAGAACTTAAACGTGTTCCTGAGACTGCGATAAAAATGGTCAACTACATAAAAGCGTGTCCGCTCAATATCAGGCTGTTTGCCACTCTCTGTAACAAACTGGGATTGGAGTGCTTGCTGTTCCATACAGAAGTCAGTTCATTTGATTTGATTTATTAGTCAGAAAAGTAGTGAAATAAACTCAATTCATCAAGAATAGCACAATAAAGTTCAAAACTTGTTTCCATTGTGGTCCTTGATGTTAAGCACAAACTTCACTCCTGGTAACAGGCACTGACATTGCATTATAAATACAGAAATTATAATAAGATTCCACATTTACAAAATTTACAATCATGAGTAAATTTTGTAAATGTGCTTTCACGAGGGAATGTGCTCAGCCGCTTGTTTGAGCTGCGGGACAAAGTGCGCTTATTTATGATGGAGCATGTCCACCTCACTAATCCTGACTGGGTAACAAGGCTAGCGTATTTGTTTTGTATATTTGAAAAACTGAATGGAATAAATATGTCATTGCAAGGTGAAAACACAAGAATCATGTCGCTGAATGATAAAAATGGGTAGGATTGGCATGTTTTCTGAGCTGGACGAACTCATGGAGGAAAATGAACTGAGTGTTAACATAGTGAAGAAGTCTATCACTACCCACCTTCAAGCCCTCCTGGAACATTTTAACAGGTATTTCAGGTATTGGAGAGGAAACATCTCCAACACAATATGACTGGATAAGATCACCATTCACTGTAACGAGGGAAAATCATCTGACATCCGACGCACTGGAGGATGCACTGGTTGAACTGTCAAGCAACCAAACATTAAAATGGCTAAAACATTTTTGAGAAAGGGTCTTGCATCTTTTGTTTGCATAAGCCACTTGCTTGACATTACATTATGTTATCTATGCAAAGGCATTCAGACACTTTTCAAGTGCAGCATAAGCATTCAAATACTTTTTGTGGCCACTGTATGGTGTAAACTCCATCACAGGCTATGCCGATGATTCAGAAAGAGCTGTAAATCTCCCTTTTAATGTTCGCTTTCCTACAGAGCCCAGCAGTATCATTAACTGATTGGTTTCCCTGCATATCCAGCTGAAGAGAATTAGATTTGATCCCTTTTTCCCGCTTTGAATGACTGAGTGTCTGCCCCAGAATAATGTGCCATAAAAGAGCTCAGCAATGAAGAAAATGGTTTCCTTTCCTTTCCAACCACACAAACGTTAAACACCTTGACAGCATCCTACAGTGGAGAGAAATGGGCTGGAAAATGGGAGTGTGACAACCAGACAGATGGTGTCAAAGTCCTGGCACTAGCTGGGGGAAGAGGGCATATGCCCACATTTGGACTGGCATAACCAAGCACAGTTGAACATGCAGCAGTCAAGCAGGATTTATCACACCACCCAGTGTTTCAGCAGACAAAGACCCCCAAACACCAATCTGCGTGTGTGCGTCCTGATTCCCTGTCGGAGGAGATTTTGAGCTAGTCTTAATCCAAGTGTGAAAGAATTATACAGATTTGTGCGGCAGTAACAAAGCGAACAGGATCTTTACAAAGTAAATGAGTGTCACTCTCGTCTTCCAAACGTCTGAGAAACGGCTCCGCTGATTGCCAGGGATCATCACAAACACACTTACCAGTGACTGAAACGCTGTGATCACACAGTACACAGCAGGATTCAGTCCCCAGAGGGCTAACGCTAGGACACTTTCATCTTTATGGAGTACAGAATAACGGTGCATTATAGGCTACACGAAATGCCGACAACAGAAACTACAGTACATTCAGGAAAGTTGAGCAATTCAAAGAGATTACAAAAAGAAGTAAAGAGTAAAGGTAAATATGCATGTATTCACGGGAACAAGGCGTAAATCTTGTCAATTATAGTATTTTATGTAATGTAATAGATGGTGTTACTATATCTAACAGTTCTGTCTGTCACATAAAACCAATGGTGGATGAAGTACCTGAAAGCCACACTTAAGTAAACTTACAGATATCTACAGATAAATGACTTTGGTAGAAGTTAAAAGTCACTATTTATAATATTACTTGAGTAAAAGTTATAAAGTATGTGATATTTATTGTAGGCCTACTTAAGTATGAAAAGCATTTTTTTTTATATTAAAAAAGTTAAAGTTCAAGTACAAATAAATGCAAAATGGAAAAGGGGCAGCAAGATGTGTTCAGTTTTAACTCTTTCTTCCATTTTGTATCATTGTTAAGCATAAGAGGCACTTCACCAGGTAGCCTATTTAAATTCCTTGTGTGTGTAAACATACTTGGTAATAAAGCTCCTTCTGATTCTGATTAAGTCTTTTTCATTCCAACATAAGAAAACATTTCTGGAATCTGCATCTGAAGTGGCATTTAGATGAAGTTACACATGTAGCTCAGAGGGGACATGGATGCATTTAACCTGCAGTTATAAATGCATAAATAATGCTTTGTTTTAAACATAAAACGTTGAATATTGATATTTGAAATTATTTAAACCATGAAAAAAATAGTTGGAATGTGAAATTAAAACCGCCAGGTGGCAGCCAACCGTTTCATTCAAACGGCTGATTGATTAAGGAACGAAGCATTTGATTGTGTTAGTAGGCTTGTTTGAGATGCGCCTCGCCTTGCCTGAAATGTAGGTGAGAGTAGGCGGCTGCAGTGAGGGGAGGAGTGAAATAAGCGCAGTCAAGACGGACAGTTCTGACCTCTCGAAAGGAACAGATACCAACGAGATCAAAGGCAGATATCGCCTAGTTATTCTCACTTACATAATCGGTTCTGCGCAGATTTTGCTCATCTCAAACAAGCCTATTGATTCATTCATCGTTCATTCAACCGATTCGTTCAAAAAGCTGATTCATTCAATAAGGAAACACCATCCTGTTGTTGCCCAGAGATGAAAAACAGTGCTTTGATCTTTGTTTGGAACTATTTTCGTTGGCAAAATTAATAAAAAACAGGCAATATTGTGTATAAAAAGTATGTCAGACAATGCTAACTTTGTTAAACTTGTATAAAATCAATATTACATTTGTTATCATGCTGATGTCTAAAGAAAAAAAACGGCACTCTTCGTGTGATATAAATTAACTATATTAAATTATATAAATATAAAATACATATAGGCATTTCTGCCGCCTACAATTTAGAATGCCTTGAATTTTTATAGTTCTAAATGCGTTTTAATAGATTAAATCACGTGGTGTAGGCCTATGCGTGCACTCTCTGTGTTAGCCTACTCGAAAATGTCAGATCGCACATCGTTAAAACAACACTTACCATATTGTTGCAGACGATATAGTGTATGTCGCACACCCAGCTTTGAATTGAGTTGAAAATTAAATCATTCGCGGTTGTGCGAGCACTTGTTTGCACACAGTGTTGCCAATTTGGGGATTTTGTCGCCAAATTTAGCTACTT
>NW_015537940.1:431675-431897 GCF_001515605.1 Sinocyclocheilus anshuiensis | reverse complement strand
AGTGTTGCCAATTTGGGGATTTTGTCGCCAAATTTAGCTACTTTCTCATTGTAGCTGCGACTTTTTTTTATTTTTTGCGACAAGGAGCTATTTTAGCTATATTTAAATAAAACTAGCGATTTTTGGGAGATTTTTTATTTTTGACTTGGCCACACCCTGCCGTAGGCCCGTAACCTCTCACGTTTGCTCTCAATCATGCCAATGAGTCTGCGCAGTCAACAC
>NW_015537940.1:412501-431665 GCF_001515605.1 Sinocyclocheilus anshuiensis | reverse complement strand
ATTTAATTCACTTCATCTGTGATAGAGTATGCAAACACCGCGTGAGCGTCACTAACGGGAGCAGAAATGTCCAGCTTGACGGCTCTGTTTTTCAACTCCGCCCTACACCCTCCGCTGCTCTCGTTGATCGCCGTGCTTCTAGTCGAACGCACCCGAAAAATTGAGACTTTTGAGGGTGGTTCTAGAGATTTTCTGAGGGAGGGGTTTGGCAACACTATTTGCACATGAGCAAATGTCTTTTTTTAAGAGTCTACATTACAAGCGCCAAACCACTGATTCGTCAAACCTGCTTTCCTTCAGTCTGTGTTCTTCCGACTTTATTTTGTAGTAAGTAACAAATATGCATTGGAGAAATGTATCGGAGTAAAAGTATAGGCCTACATTTTAATTAGGAAATGTAGTGGAGTAAAAGTGAAAGTTGACAGAAATATAAAAACTAAAGTAAAGTACCAATTCTCCCAAAATACTTAGGCTAAGTACTGTAACGAAGTATTATTACTTCGTTACAAAGGCTACACCACTGTATAAAACAACCTCAAGTACAGTATGATTTAAAAAGTCGTTTCAGAGTTAGAGATTCAATTTTCATTTGAGTTTAGTTTCTGAAGACTCAATATCCACAAGAACATCAGGGTGCTTTCACACATGACTGCTTCCAGGAACATACTGTGATTTCTTCCTAAATATGCAAACAGAACAGTTTGATTCAGCACTATACACTGCGGTACAAATGACATAAAACGTTCAAAATCATAAATCACACTCATCATTCGACATCTAAATCAGACATTGCAATAATCTTAATTAGACTTGATAATCATTTTTTAATCAGTATGTCTTTTTTCCTCTAAAAATATCTAAGCATGCTTTAATCCTTTAAGGACTTGAGAAGAAAATTTGCATAAGATATTAAGATTTATATCTTAAATTAAGTTTATTTGTCTTAACCCATTTTTATTTCTTCTTTTAAGCACAAACTTAGCCAGATTCTTATTAGATTTATGCTTAAAACAAGAAATAAATGCCAAAGGGGTAAGAAAAATAAACATTTCCTTTTTTCTAAAAACAAGTAGGCTATTTATATCTGATGCAATTTTAGTTCTAAAGTGAATATATCTTGTTCTAGGGATGTTTAGATATTTTAAATGAAAAAATAAGATTAACTTTTTTTATTTTGCAATGAAAACTTTTTGCTCTGTATTTTTGTCTTGTTTTCCAGTACAAATATTCCTAATCAAGATAAATTTACTTGAAAAGTGATATAAAATGTTATATCATAAGATATCATAAAACATGTAGTTTTGTTTTCTGAAAAATATATCAAGGTTATGCTTAAAACTAGAAAAAAATAGGGGGAAAATGTCAATGGAATAACAAAATTCAAATGGATATTTTGGCAGACATTTTTTCATGTTTTAAGCATAAACACTAACAATTTTGATTAAATTAAATTGAATTGAATTAAATTGTAAAATAAATTAAATTCATTGTTACATAAAACTTAATATCTTATGTGATTTTACATCTCAAGTACATGTATCTTGATTTAAAAATGTTTAGATATTTGTACTGGAAAAATGAGACAAAATTCTGAGTAAGAAAATTACTTTTTACAGTGAATACATGACAAAAAAAAAGATGTAAATTGTTGACACGTTTTTAGAGTTGAAGGCAAAATAGTATCATCCTGGTTTAAGGCCATTTTGGACAACAGTCTATTCACTAAACAGCCTCCACATTTATTTAGATGACACCTGCACAAAAGTAATCAGGTGCTCATTTTAATCATTCAGCAGCTGAATTCAGCCAGACAAAGGGTGAAGTGTACGCCTGCTGTGAGCAGGGAAATTAGAGGCCTCCACATCGCATTAATGCTCCTTGCCAGGAGGAGAGATCAGCCGAAAAGAGCCCCTCAAATGATGAGTGGGGTCCAGATTCCTCCAGGACCGCAGTAATGTGTGCCCGAATCCAGATTAGGAGCATCATTGACTGAGCGTGCTTGGCCGCAGACCAGAGCATTTACCACACAACCAAAATGCTCTGATGAAGAAAGATCCAGCTTTGACTACTCCCTCCAAATGTTCCCATCCCTCTCTCTAGCTGCATTTTTTCTCTTTCTGTTGCCCACTTTGATCTTTATCTTTCTTCATCTCATTCTTTATCTTTCCACTTCATTATGTCTTTCTCTCTGGGTTGCTTTCTTTGAGCAGGGGAATGAAGACGGGAGATCTATTGGGTGCCAAACTCACGGAAGGAGAAGAGGCAAATGGCTGTGGAAAGAAAGAGAGAGAGAGAGAGAAAGAGAGGCAGACATTGCTGCGGGAAGAATACAAGCACATTAGTTCACAGCAGACAGCGTTTCAAAGGTCCCGCTCCTCTACACTACATCACACAGGCCTGCAGGCGAAGCAACGGCATAGGAACCCGAACTACAGAAGGGAGGTGCAGGAAAAATCATCAGTCTGTCTCTGGTTCCTCCCTCCCCGGAGCATTGCAGGCTTCTGGGGAAAAAGCAGACATGCGTGTCCAAACATTGGTGATTTTGGTTGGCGGGCGGAAGACCAGAGATTGAGCCCTTTAACCAAAGACTCGATCATGACTTGTCACACATGACCAGCCATAATGACCTATTGTCAGAGTGAGCAATCCCATGAAGATGCAAATCGGTGCAAATTTTTAGAGTTTAATGAAAAATATAACTTATATGACATTCCAGTATTTCATATTACTTATACTCTGACACCAGTGTTACAACATTATTAATTGCTTTTTACAACCCATTTCTCGTTGATACTTTTTGCTAATATTTATATTTTTCTACTTGCTTATTAGTCTTTTAAAACCAGGTGGACCAATAAATGGCACCATGTACAAACGTACCCAATAATGCCAGTACACCATTGTGTATTCAACAGGAAACATTGGTATTCATAGGGAAAGTAACTTGGTTACTTAATTACAAATTTAATTGCAAAGTTATAGCAGAGCTTCTTTACAGCTAAAACTGAAGCTGTTGTATAACTGATTAATTCTGCAACATTAATACTAATGTTAATGTTATTTTCTTGTTTATATCCATGAAGCTGCTTCAACAATCTGCATCGTTATATAAAAAATGTCTTGACTTGACAAGTCAGAAACAAACAGCATTTTAAGCTTAACAGTTAAACATAATCCAAAACAAAGAAATTAAAAATACGTATATTACTAACAACAAAACGTAATAAAATAATAAAAAATAAAATAAATACATATAAATAAAATAATAAAAATAAAATATTCTGTAAGGTTATTATTATTATTAATGAATTAATTAATGAAAAAAAATATTATTCTCGGGATGATTTAGTGAATTGGGGACCCCAGGCAAAATATAGGAATGGGGCCCTATACATTTGAACACATTTACCTAGATCTACCTTGAGGTTCCTTTTTTGTTGCGATGCTTGCTGCTGCACAATGGTGCCCCATAGTTGTGTCTAGTGTTTTTTCATGTACGTGTTATAATGGCTTTCTTTCATGTTTTAGATCACAAAATAGCAATTGATTTAGAGATACAGGTTTTCACAAAAACAAAATAAATTATAAAATGATAAACCTCACAATTGAGCCTTTAAACTATTTTTTAAGAAAAGGGATGAGTCAGAAGTATAAATTATTATATTAAGGATTTTTCGCATTGGTCTGAACAAAAACTGCAGATGGTCTTATTGAAAATGCACATTCATTCTCTGCCAGCAGGAGGCGCTTTTGGAACGTCAGAAATACAGCGGTTTCCCCGGTAACGGCTGTAAACAGCAGCGCTGCGCTCATAAATGATACTTTATCAGATAAAATGAAAACACCATCGAAACTTTTCTGAAGACAGTCGGTTCCCTTCAGAGATTCATTCTTATAAAAACTTGAATTAGTGAGAATGAGAAAAGTGTGAATAAATATAGCCTATATTGACGAGGAAAGTTCACTGATGAGTTACCAGCCCATAAGTCTGTCTAATTCTAAACTTTAAAATACATTTACTTTTAGTTATTTTAACTACAAATTTAAATGAAGCTGAACAAATAATGAAAAGGAAATTATACTTTTACACACCTAAGGATTATATCAACCAAAAAAGTAACTGTGTATGCACATCTCATATGTGACCATGGACCACAAAACCAGTCATGAGGGTCAATTTTTCAAAATTGAGATTTATACATCATCTGAAAGCTGAATAAATAAGCTTTCCATTGATGTATGGTTAGGATAGGACAATATTTGGCCGAGATACAAAAATGTGAAAATCTGGACTCTGAGGGTGCAAAAAAAAAAATCAAAATATTGAGAAAAATCGCCTTTAAAGTTATCCAAATTAAATTCTTAGCAATGCATATTACTAATCAAAAATTAAGTTTTAATATATTTACAGTAGGAAATTTACAAAATATCTTCATGGAACATGATCTTTACTTAATATCCTAATGATTTTTGGCATTAAAAAATCAATAATTCTGACCCATAAAATGTATTATTGGCTATTGCTACAAATATGCCCCAGCGACTTAAGACAAGGCAGACTTGACCCAAGGCAGGGCCCCCAACAAGAACAACAACACTTTACATGCGTAAAAATAATATTATTATTAATTATATAATTATATAAATAATTATCTAATTATTATTATTATTATTATTGATTATTACATTTTATTAAATTACAAATATGATCATTATTGTTATGTAAAGTTTTGTAGATTTTTTACAACATTAAAACTAAATAATAATATATAAATATAATAATAATAAATAAATATAATAATGCTAAATAAAGTTTAAAAAAATTATATAATTATATAAGAGATTATATATAAAACATATATTAAGAGCTTGAAAAGACAGCAACAGTCCCAAAGCGACCCAATCAGAGCTCTTTCGGCAAATTAGGACAGACATGATCATGAGGACACAGGGCAGAATATATGTAAATAAATTCACTCATTCATGAGCGTAACAGCCTGCAAATTATTTAGCGAGACAGTGTGATGTTGTTAATTTTCTATTTCACTGATGGCCATTCCGCTGATTAAAACACAGTTTCCAAACTCTTGGTGCACAGAATAATAAACTAGTCTGAATAACTACAGTGGAGTCTTTGATGTACACTATAAAAGTGTTTGAAAGTTAAAATCTCTCTCACTCACACTTGCAGTTTACATTTGTATTGCTGAAGCAGTTGCAGCTTAGCAGGGGACAATTCCTCCACCCTCTTTCTCTCTCTGTCTGTGCCTGAGGGGTAAAAGATGACAGCAATCCCATTTTTTCTGTTATACTATAAAAGTCTACCTAAGCAAACACTCTTGGGAGCTCTTCATTTCCGAAGTAAGCAATCCCACACTCTTGCACACTGACACACACAGACACAAGTGAGCATTTCATCTCAGAAGTTTGGTGTCAAACTCAGCTTTTTATTGCAGTGCTAAATTTATACATGTATATAAAGAAGCTTAGGGTGCTCTAACCTATACGGATTTATGGGAGGTAAACATGAATTCAAAGTTTTTCTTTCTTTAGGTTCAAAAGAGCAGCTAACACAGCGCTGCCACTGCTAAAACCTCAAAAGCTTTAACTGCAGCTAATTACCTGTAGATGAACTTCTCGCACGGCCATTCTGTAACAAACAGAAGTGATTGCCAGTGTTTTGTGGAACACTATATTTGGCTTCTTGCTTTCTTTGTTGTTTAATGCAGTGTTAACTAGCTTTTACAAACACAATTTTATCATGTAACATGCACATTTAAGCAACACCAAATAGTAACATTTCTCACATCTAAACTGTCAAACGCTCCATTAAAGGAATATTCTGTGTTCAATACAAGTTAGCTCAGTCCACAGCAAGTGTGGGACAATGATTGATTAACATAAAAATAATCCTGATTGGTTGCCTCGTTTTCTTTTTTAAAACAGCAAAAGGTTACGGTGTGGAAATTACAATGGAAGTCATTGGGGTCAATTTTGAAGAGTTAAAAAAGCAGAAATGCAAAGCTTATAATTTAATAAAAGCACTTACATTAATTATATTGTTTAAACTTGTATTAATCAAGCTATAAAGCTGTTTCAATTGTTATTTTTACAATTTTAGGATTTTAGGGTTTATGGTATTATTTAGTCATAGCAAAAAAATTGAATAGCTATACTATTGAAATAGTGAGTATTTTACAACACAGTCTCATGGCAATTCATAACTATTTTACGTTTGGCGAATTGGTGGCTAATTCATATGAATTCATACAATCTTATTTGTATGTTTTACCCAGAGGCAACTATGTTTAGGGGTGGACCTTCATGCTTTTTTTTTCTTTTTTTTCTAAAAATCACACTTTTTTTTTTTATACAATTTACATTTTAAGAATTAATACAAAATCACTACTTCGTAAAACACTTTTTTTTTTTTCAATCAACATTGTGTGTCAATTGAGCTTAACTTGTACTGAATCTGGTCTATTATTTCTAATAAGGTGCTGTTTAATAGAAACGCACCCAAACACATTTCCAGCAGCTCTGATTTGAGCCTGTTGCTGGTGTGATTTGAATCTGACCTTTGTTTTATCCTGTGATTTGCATGTGCGGATAATCTAATATCCCTGTTCACACTCCCTGGAGTCGCTCTGCAAGGACTGGCTGACCTTCCTCCACCTACCATTACTCAGCACTCACACGCACATACACACTCAGACACACTATCTGTTGTTGGTGACAGCAGCAGGAATAATAGGGACACAATGATTGCTCCTCAGAGCAATGGATTTAAAGAGCTGTTTTTGAGGGAGATTTCACCTCTTTCCCATTTACCAAGCCTGGTCAAGGGCATTTCAGATAGCTTACATTTTATACATGGCAAACATATTCAACAGCTTTACCTAATGAACTAACAAGGAATTCTGAGGTGCACTCGAGTCATTTCAGAGACCATGTAAAAAGAGACAGACCACTTGTACATTCCCCATCCAAGTAGACAGGAGCTTTATTGTGTGCCTATAACCTAAAAGACAAAAGATGACATACTACCTGACTAATATATCTGCCAAAATACAAAGAATGTAAAAATGACTACTGCGTTTAAATACTGTATTCTACAATTAATGCAACATGCTCGATTTGACCATTTTCAATTCTGAACATCTTTTTCTTGACTCACTGTTTGACCAGACTGCCTAATGTTAACATAAATCTGAAAATAAATAAATAAATATATAAATAAATTTTAAAAAATGGAAAGAATCATTTTCATTTCCACTGATCTTTCAACAATTTACAATACAATCCTAAATCTGGGATACATAACAATTAGTAAATATTTTAATATTAAAAATAAATACACTTTTTATATGCACGTGTGTAGATTATATATATATTATAATAAGAATTTATAACTATATGTCTTTAGCCTCCTTGTTGGTGTGTCCACCTCCCATGCTGGAGACCCGGGTTCGAGACCCACTCGGAACAAGAAAGAGGTGTGGCAGTGAGGACCCGGGAGAGAGGGGTTACATATACATACATACATATATATATATATATATATATATCAACCCAACTTTGGGTCAAATATGGACTAACCCAACTTTTGGGTTAAAAATTTAATGTAAAAATTTAACCCAACGGCTGGGTTAGTCCATATTTGACCCAAAGTTGGGTTAAAACAACCCAGCATTTTTTACAGTGTATGAACAGTTCAGATGCAAAAGCCTCTAAGTGCCGGTTTAGTGAGCATTTTTATCAGGCTCCTATATTTGTTCAGTTATTTCACTTTAATTGCATAGAAAAGGACCTATACATTGCCTTTAAAGTGAAATTACTGAACCTAAACATAGGAGCGTGATAAAAATGCTAATTTTAGAAAAAATTTCAGATGGTACTTAGAGGCTTTTGCATCTGTGTGTGTGTGTGTGTGTGTGTTCGTTCACGACAGTTGCTTAATATTTTTGTGGAAACTGTGATACTGCTTTTCATTTTCAGGATCCTTTAATGCATCCTTGCATATTAAATTAATTAATTTCTTTCTACACCATTGAGTATGAGTATAATTGTATAATAATGCAAATGTATGTATATCTATCTATCTATCTATCTCTCTCTATATATATATATATATATATATATTTCATCCCATAGAGTACGCACTACACAGTAAACACCACTTGGAGAAACTGTCAATCGGAGCACATCTAGAAATAGCTGCAGAAAAATGAGACCGCAATGCTTTGCAGAACAGTAAAAAAAAAACACAAAAAAAACAGGCTCTTATGATTGATTAATCCCTCCCTCCAGTGCTGCACAGGTGATTACAGAGGGGACTGTGTTTTCACATGGCAGTTTGCTTCAGATTTAAAGGCATTAAAAATGGCCATTATAAATGTGAGGATGATTGCATGTGCTGGGAGTTGAATATGTGAGTGTTTATGTGTCCACATGCATTTTAAAGGCAGATGTGCTGGAATTGGTATGTGTATTAAGCCCACCTTGCTCATCCAGTCCGCAACAGCTGCGGCCAAATGAACTTCACTAATGCAATTACAGAGCAGCTGTTGCATCCAGATAACACAAAGTCGCATACGAGCAACCGAGACTGTGTGTAAGTTTGTGTGCGAGTGTGTGTGTGTGTGTGTGTGTGTACCAGCAGAGGCATCAGTATACATAACCGTGCAAGCTGTGGCCCCAGCAGGGCTGAAACTGGATTAGTGTCAGCCTTGATAAGACGGAGGACAGTAAAGGGAAGAGTGAGAAATTGAAGAAAAGAGCATTGGCTGTAGTAATTTCATTTCCAGATCAGGTGGCTGAAGGTATAAAGGCAATGCTATGGTGCTCCAGTGCAGTAAATGGAATATTCATGCACTGATTGCTTCCCTCTCTCTCTCCTTCTGTCTGTCTTTGTCTGTATTTCTTTCTTTGCACTTCTTATCCTTTCTGCATTGTCTAGCTGTCATTCAGACACTGTAATCTTATTGTGTTCCTGCCTATGGCTCAAAGCTGTGAGATCTGCTGTATAGCAGGCCCAAAGGGAGGTGCTAGCCAACACTGTAGTAATGGCTTTTGGTTAGGCTGAGGACTTACGGGTTTCTCCTTGGTGTTTTTCGGGTCTAGCTTAGCAAGCATCATGTATTCTCAGCTGCCTCCTTGCTGGAAAGTCCAGGTTTTACAAATCACTACCAAATGAATAAATGCAAATGCCAATATCAGTGTTGCTCAATGCCAAGGAGCTAAAATGTCTTCCAGTGTATTGATAGTGTGTCATCTGACTCTCACATAGAAGAAAAATCGCTATTTTAAATACTTCTGGTTCTTTCACAGGGAAATGTGTCACTTCTGAGTCACTAATAGTACCAAAAATTAATCAATAGAGGGCTGCAGGGATGAATATTTTTGTAGACCCGGAAAGTGAGCATTTTAGCGCTACTTATTTAATCCTGAAGTATGGGGTTTTGTGAACGGGTTTTTGGTTAAAAGCCTAAAACAAGGTCTGTGGTTAACAAAAGTTCAAGATAATTTGTTCTATAATATAATGTTTATTCTACAACATAAAATGCATCATAATACCCCCTTGTGATTTTTTTTAAGAGATTGTTTTTATGGCCTTTTTTGGCTAGAGACAGCAGAGATGAGACAGATAAAGACAGGAAAGAAGAGTTGGAGATGGGACCGGGAAAGGACCTCACAAGCCCAGAAACTAACTTGGGTCACACATACCCGTACAGAAGTACATAATTTGTCACAAGGTTTAACGAGTTGTGTAAAGTGTCTGAGCATTTACACTGGTTGCAGTCAGCCTGCAAAGATGTGTTAGATATATTGGCTCCTCAAAACACAAATGCTGAAAAAAATGCTAATAACCCTAGGACGTTGTTTAGCATTATAAATTCTGTAGTAAATCCTCCGTCACTAAATCTAGATCCGTCCCCATCTATAGTGAGACTTTTCTTAATTCATTTAAAACTAGGATTGAGAACCTCAGAGGGACTATTCCACAAATGAGCTGTGACTTTTTAGGCCGTGTTACACAGACTGCAGTTTTTAATCAATTTGAACCCATTACATTTCAGCGGCTTTGTGAAATTGTAAGCAGGTTAAAACCTACCGGGTCAGCCATAGATATGGTTTCTCTATGGTTTTTAAGGGTGCTTTCACACCTGTAGATCGATTGCTTTGTTCCGAAACAGGGATTAAAATTATTACAATGTTGCTTTTTATTCTTGGTGCGGTTCGCTTTCACATGGCAAAGTTTCTAAACAGACCAAATTTGTTAATACAAGTCACGCGCGAGTAAACTGTTCTCTCATTGGTCAAAGTTCCATGGGTTATTTTCCGGGATTCCACTGAGCTGTCACGCATGTCATCCATCAGGATGGAACGATTACAGCTTCGCGGGCTTATTGTTGTTTTTGTTTTTTGTAGCTGTCGTTATAATAATTTATCATTTTGAGCAGGAGTCCAGGATTGATCGGGAAAACATTTTTAAAATGCACCTACAAAGAAGAGCAATAAGATGGCATTATAAAATAAAGTGCGCTTTGGTTTTTGAATGGCAAAGACGTGCTCACCCACAGACATTTACAGGTTCATTTTGAGGTATTAGCAAAACAACAAAGCTGATGCTTTTCACGGAACTTACGTAATTACCCATCATAAATTGTGATATAGCCTGGTTCGTTGGTCCGTTGGATCGGATTGCTTTCTCACTACAACCGAACTGCTCCAGAGTTCGTTTTCAATCGAGCCGAGACCACCTCGTTCAGACGATCTCGGACCGATTGTTTTGGCGTGTATCCGAGCGCGATTGCCGTGTTCACATATGCCCAAACGAACCGAGCTAAGGGGGGAAACGCGCCAGGTTCCGAAACAACAGGCCAGGTGTGAAAACACCCTAAAAGACAACTTTGACGTCATTGGACCTAGTATTCTTCAGATTGTAAACAAAAGCTTAGATACAGGTGTTTTCACCAACATGCTGAAACAGGCCTTTGTGCAACCCGTACTAAAAAAATCCAACCTAGACCCAACTGACTTGACTAATTTTAGACCAGTTTCACATCTTCCATTTTTGTCAAAAATTTTAGAAAAAGTAGTATTTAGTCAACTACATTACTCCGTTACTACGTCCATTACTATTTGAAAGAAATAAGATTGGCGAAGTTTACCAGTCTGGTTTCAGGGAGCATCATTCTACAGAGATGGCCCTTGTAAAAGTCTTTAATGATTTACTGATGACTGTGGATGCTGGTGATTCAGTGGTGTTAATTTTATTAGATCTAACTGCAGCCTTTGATACAATAGATCACACGGTGCTGCTTTCACGGCTATAAGAGTATGTGGGGATTCAGGGGAAAGCTTTAAATTGGTTTAACTCATATTTGACTGCTAGAAGCATGGCAGTAAGTTTTGGCGCATATACATCAAACTCGACATCGCTTATATGTGGTGTGCCTCAAGGCTCTATTCTGGCCCCCACACTTTTTTCACTGTATATGCTTCCGTTAGGAGACATCTTTAAGAAGTACAACATAGCGTTTCACTGCTATGCAGATGACTTGCAAGTATACTTACCATTAACAAAT
Source organism: Sinocyclocheilus anshuiensis (assembly GCF_001515605.1). NCBI lineage: Eukaryota > Metazoa > Chordata > Actinopteri > Cypriniformes > Cyprinidae > Sinocyclocheilus > Sinocyclocheilus anshuiensis. The sequence continues at coordinate 420,074 of NW_015537940.1, read as the reverse complement.
TACCATTAACAAATGGTAATAGATTAGAACACCTTATGTCGTGCCTCTCTGATCTAAAAAACATGGCTGGCCTCTAATTTTTTATATCTCAATGAGAAAAAGACAGAGGTTGTGGTGTTCGGCCCCAGAGGAGACAGGGATGAAGTAAAGTTTAATTTTGGCCCATTGTCTTTGTATGTCAAAGAACACGTTAAAAACTTGGGTGTTTGTATTGATAGCTCCCTGAAGTTGAACACTCAGATCAATCATGAGGTAAAATCAAGTTTTTTTTCATTTGAGAAATCTGGCCAAGATTAAATCATGTCTGACATTCAAGAGTCTTGAAATTGCAATTCATGCTCTCATTTCATCAAGACTTGATTACTGTAATTCGTTATACAAGGGTATTAGTCAAGTATCTATCTTGCGACTGCAGAAGGTTCAAAATGCTGCCGCAAGACTGTTAATGAATATTAAAAAATGTAGACACATTACTCCGTCGTTGATTTCTCTACACTGGCTTCCGGTACAGTATAGGATTGATTTTAAGCTCCTTTTATTAGTGTATAAGTCTTTGCATGGCCTTGCACCTACTTATCTATCAGAGCTGCCAATTGAGTTTCAGAGTGGAAGAACATTTAGATCAACAACTCAAAATGTACTTAAAATTCCAAGGACTAAGTTGAGCCAGAAAGGGGATTGTGCGTTTGCGGAAGTAGCGCCAAGACTTTGGAATAGCTTACCTTTACATGTCAGGGATGCTGACTCGTTTGTACATGTTTTTAAAGTACAGCTAAAGACATATTTGTTTGCCATGGCGTATTCTTCTTGTTGATCATTTTTGTATTCTTATTATTGTTGTTGTTGTTTTAGGTGATTTTTCTTTTCTTTATCTGATTTGTATATTGAGATGATGTAAAGCACATTGGTCAACATGTGTTGTTTTAACCGTGCTATAAAAATAAAATTGACATTGACATTAACATTGACATACACATACACAATCATCATCACACCAAACATAAAAACTCATATACTCACTAGCCCACTCATACAGCCTCATTGTGTTTATAATCATGCTTTTGCAAACTACTCTAGCTCATATTTTCAGAGAAAATGGAGACTAAAAACGTTGTCAAAAGCTTTATGGTTGGTGACTATGTAGTTTGTTTATAGCTTGTTAAGATTTTGTGACCGTGAAAAAGTGAAAGTGATGTGACACAGTTGGGGGTTCAGTGCCTTGCTCAAGGGTCTCACCTCAGTTGTATTGAGGGTGGAATAGAGTGCTGTTCATTCACTCCCTCCACCTACAATCCCTGCCGGTACCGAGACTCAAACCCGCGACCTTTGGGTTACAAGTCTGACTCTCTAGAGACTGAATATAATAGTGTTCATTTATGAAGATTATTATCCTGATGGTCAAAGCATATAAGCATCATAAACTTGTGTTGGTCAATTTTCTGCAATAATCCAAAAGCCAATGGAAAAATCCTACTGGCTTTTTGCCGAGTGAAAAAAAAGTGACAATACCTTCTGGTTTGGTTGACAAAAAAATGGGTCACTGCAGCACTCTTATGCATTGCAGTTATATTGTAGAGTGATTAAGCTATATTACTTTAATAATAATAATTATTGAGAAATTATATTAAACTATTGTACTAGATATATTACAAATTTACATTAGATTTGTATATTTATGCAATATCACAAGCAAGAGTGGCGTTTTTTTCCAAATATAAGCACGGTTGTGTTTTGACCATAGGTACAGCCAATAGATCGCAGGTTAACCACTTTTAAGGGGTCATATGATGCTTTTTTAAAGATCATTATTTTGTGAGAAACACACAGCGTCTCCCTGATATGGCTGCTTCAACACTAACTGCGGTTACTGAAACCACGCCTTCTTTCTTTGCGTGCACATTTGGGCGGCATTACGCAAATATTTCCACATAGTGATCTAGATATGTGGGGGCGTGTTCGAACGAGCCGTTTTAGGGGGGCGTGGCAGAGTCTTAACTTTGATAAAGAATATCTCTTTGGTTTTGAGACTTTAGTCTTTGCAACTTCAGGGATCTTATCTATGCACAATCAGCTTGTAACACTCCAAAGAGAAAGGAAAACTTGAAATCGCATCGTATGACCCCTTTAAAATATCAGAACAGTTGAGAATGTGATTTTGCAAACATTTCAATAGATAAGTTAATATTTAACAACTTGCATATTATACACAATGTTCCCAGTTACTATTTTTCCCCACAAACAAAATTATTTCCACTAAGTCTCTAAGCAACACCTTGTAGGAGTACTTCTTTAATGATTAGGATCGTGTGGACTTCTTATGAACAAATCAAGTTAATGATTCAATGATTCCATCTTTATGAGTCTGTCATTTATTGACCTAATTCATTCAATACACTAATTTATACAGGAACGAAATTAATCAGGGTTTTTTTTTTTTTTACAAATGGTGAATGAATCATTCAATGATTTTAAGTCGCCACCTACTGGTTTATCCATGTAACTTACAGAAAAAGTCACTGAAAAAAATCACCACCACTAATGTTCTGCACCAGGACTAAAGAAAATATTTTTTGCTTACCTTATATATAGCACTTGCAAAGATATACAAACCAATAATTAATTTTTAATGTGCAGCTCAAAATGCTGACAAAGGTACGAGACTCTCTCTCCTGAAAATCTAGATCTCTCAAATAATTATTATGGAAAGCCGATTATGTGGATTTATGAAAGTCTTTTCCTGTGAATCGCTCTTTAGGTTGGAGGGAGAGATACAGGGCAAATGACTTCAGTGCATCAAAGATTCATCACTCTGCTCACAGCTGATTGGCCCAGCCTCTGTTTGAGATCTGTGATCGAAATCATAACCTGCCCCAAAGCAGGTAATTAACCCTGGTAAAAATGTATCCATCTTCGTAGTAATGAAAATCATTGGTTGGTAGACTAAACTCAAACATACCTGACTGGCAACTAATCCATACAGTGAAAGTGATTAATGTGACTAGTTAGATCTAATATTCATTTTGTCAAAAACTTCTTTCATCAAATTTGATTTCAATGAGAGTTTTGATTCCTAAACTACATGTTCTAAAAGTCTGTGATGATCTTTGATTTTCAGTTTGAGAAATACCAGTAAGGCCTAAGTAATTCACTAAGCGCCTGAAGTTATAGCTTTTGTACATTCATTCAGTTTTAGGGGGCCTAACAGCCTGAACGCAAATTAAAGAATGTTGTGTTCCAGTACAACTGTAAAAGATTTCCCAAAATGTTTAACAATCTTTGTTGTAAAGAAAGATGTAATCCATTCAACTAAGTCTAAAGCATCTACAGATTTACCCTGTTAATCCTACAGGTATAAACAAAACTTCACTGAAGAACTCATTGCAGAATATGAACTTTAACATTTTAAGTAGGTCTAAAATAATGCTGCTTACTCATATGTGCCTTTCGTATGTTCTAATTTGAAAATAATCAAAAAAATATATTAAATTACATTATTGATCTTTAAATATCATTCTTTTAATATAGAAGTTTTCTCTCCTGTACAATTGAAAGTTCTATTGAAAGCACAGAAACATATTGAATATTGGTATTTTTTTAAGCTGCCTCTTACGAGTCTATGTCATCAATCTAATATCCATCAACCTAATAAAAAACAAACTGACTTGATGTGTTATGGTGATATAAATCAAAACAATGTCTAGTTCACATCCTTCTAAAAGCCTACCAAGCAGATGTCAAGGTCACACCAACCTCTCCGAAATCAATATTGTTATCAATAATTTCATTAAAAGCACAAAATGAAACGTCTGTGCTTCGCTGGGGCTTTGCAGTTGCGTCCTTAAACGGTAAAAATGCTCACTGGAAGACCAACGCATGAATATGAAACAGGCATTTGGCTTTAGAGCTAGAAGTGAAGCGATCATAGACGTTTTAACTGGTTGTGTGGTTAGACATGAACCCTCATGGCCGTAGATAAAAATTATGCCATTGACAGACAAGAACGTTAAGGTCTCAGTGAGAATTGTGGACTGAGAGGGGGAAAAAAGAAAGAGGAGAAATAGGAAACAGATGCAGATGGGTATTCAGGATTCAGCTATGGGGCATAATGGCTTTAGGCTCGTCTGCCAAGAAATTTCCATTTTCACAACGTGTGAATTATCCACATTGCCTTTGTATGGTCACGTTCCTATTAAATAAGCTGCAGACTCAATCCTACCTACAGGGACCACACAAATTATTTGCCAAATAGTGAGTTCATATTTGAAAATGTGGCAATATTTCGTGAAGTCATTCTGGTGGTAAATATGCACACTCATTGAATTAACATTTATGAGTGAATACATATTAGATATGATGGGGGTATTTGCATTCTTCCCTCTGACTACTGGTCCTGAAAGCGTCTGGCCTTATTATGCATGAAATCCATCAGTGTCAGACCACAGGATGTGCCGCCATGTACATGCATTAGTAATATTTTTGACTAATGTAAACACGATTCATCCATCATTCAGCAGTGAAGTAGCAACACACATGCACGCCAACAAACATAAAAGCGTGTCATTATACAAGCACACAAGTTCACAGTGCCAGTTGTATGCTGGAGATGTTTGAAGGAGATGTACATCTCTAAATTATTCCATCTTTCTTCATTACATACAAAACAACAAATCAATAAGATGTCTTATGTAATTCCTTAACCCGCCATAAGAATAAAACAGAAGTTCGGCAGAGGTTTTCAGAGCATTGGCTTTGGAACCATAAGCATGCTGTCCTCCCACACATCCATGTACGCGCATTCACATATGCTGCATTCAACCTCCACACACACACATACGGCTTCATAGCTCCTCTGAGAGCTCCTGATTTGCCTCACAGATAGACTGACATGGGATTTTCGAAAGATTTCAGCACAAAGCTGACATGCTAATGCAAACAAATGATCGAGGTATTTGTTATGCATAATCCTCAGAGGCAAGAGTAAAAGTACCTCGCTGGATGAAAACGAGGGACGGTTCTGGAGACAATATCTCAAATAAATCATTTGAATATAAGTGTGTATAGGGGAGATCGGGGCTAGTTGTCATACATTTTACTGAATATTTATCACAGGAAGGTTTATGGTTGAAAGTTAATTTCTGTATAGCCTACTTAAAGTCATGGCTACAAAATAAAAACTACTAAAACTAACTAGTTATTATTAAAATAGCTCATTATTATCATAAAATCAAATGGAATTGAAGAGTACCTACGTTTAAACAATTTAAAATTGACATTAAAATGTATTTGCAAACAATATCTAAAAATACAAATTAAATATGTAATACGAAATATGCAACTATTTAATATGTAACATTTTTTACTTTTATCCTATATACCCATGACATGTTTGTGTAAAACAAGAAAACAAAAGTTATTTCCCAGCAAAAAATAAACAATTGATCAAAAACACATTACATTTTTATAGTGGGGCAAGTTGTCTCAAGTCAGTTATCTTCAATTTAAATCTTTAAATAAAATAAAAATAATTTATGTTGACTATTACCTAAATGTTTGTCAGTGTAGTTTTATTGTGTTCTCTTGTTTACTCAACAGCTATTACAAAAAAATGAAATAAATAAAAATAGGATGAAACTATGAGTTTGGAGGACATAATTCACGAACCTATTCTAATTGTGTTTTGAGCAAGGTATGTAAAACCAGCAACCAATAGATACTGAGATATTATCCTTGTTGTGACTACTCAATCATGTTCATCACAGGCATTATGACCTACTGTAACTTATATTGTACAGTTATGCAGAGAAATAAAGAAATAAACAAGAATTAAAGAGACCAATAGTAGCCTAACTGGTGGACTTGGATATGACCCTTTTTTATTATTCAAATAAACCATAGAGAGAGAGTACTTTATGTGAGAGATAGAGGCTGATAGGTGCCAAGAGGGTTTTATTGGGTGGCTGGAAACAAAGACATGCTAATTATTTGCTTGTGAGGAAGCTACAGGAACACAATTCTCGCTTCTCCGGTCCGTTCTACATACACCACTAATTGCACTGTCAAGCACGGGATGCGCGCGCGCGCACACACACACACACACACACACACACACACACACTAGGCCTATATACAGGATAAATATGATGCAAGTAATTTATTTGCGTTGCAAAGCAACGATAATGAGTCGCTTGATAGTAAAGGGCAACAGCCTAGACGTTTTGCTGCTTTCAGCGTTGAGTCAACAGCGTAAAAACGATGCGTCAACAGTGGCCCCTAGCGGATAATGAAAGTAATACAGAGAGAGAGAACAGAAGAATCTGCTTTTAAGTTTTTTATGAGATCTTTTGTTTACTTTAAAATTATTTAAAACAACTGGAAAAATATTAACTATCTACTCAAATTTTCATCTTCAATACGTTAAAAATACTACATAAATACAGAATGTATGCATGAATTTCCTGTACTTATATCAGGTTAGGTTAAGTACAGTTTTTCTTTCATTGCATAATACGTTTCATTCATAATACGGTCTTTATTCATCTCTTTCTAATTCTCTTATCCAATATGTTAAAGGTTTTAGAGACAGAAATGCATAATATTAATTATCTTTTAATCATCAGCTATCGCAATGAATGACAGTAGTCTAATAAACATCATAAAACATGTATTAATGACAATATAAAGGATTCCACAATGGATAGGAGATATCATAGCTCAGTAACAAAAACAACTGAAGTCAATAACAAGTCATACATAATTGAAAAATAAATGTGCTGAGTGTGGGGTGGGTGGTTGTGTGAGAGAGAGAGAGAGAGTCTATTTAAACTCTTATTCATTTATACACTGAACAAAATTATAAACGCAACACTTTTGTTTTTGCCCCCATTTTTCATGAGCTGAACTCAAAGATCTAAGACTTTTTCTATGTACACAAAAGGCCTATTTCTCTCAAATATTGTTCACAAATCTGTCTAAATCTGTGTTAGTGAGCACTTCTCCTTTGCCGAGATAATCCATCCACCTCACAGGTGTGGCATATCAAGATGCTGATTAGACAGCATGATTATTGCACAGGTGTGCCTTAGGCTGGCCACAATAAAAGGCCACTTTTAAAGAATAATGACATATTAGATAGGTTTCAGTCCGGGTTCAGAGCTCAGTACAGCACAGAATCTGCTCTTTTGAAAGTGTTAAATGATCTGTTACTGGCTGTTGACTCTGGAAAATGTGTCGTTTTGGTTCCCTTGGACTTAAGTGCAGCCTTCGACACTATCGATCACTCTATTTTGATGAGTTTTTTGTTTGATAATAAACAATACATATATGTGTGTGCGCACACGTTTTTGTGATCTATATGAGGACACAAATTTGTATAATGACATAGGTATTACAACGAGAAGATGGTTTATGAGGACATTTTGAGTGTCCCCATATTTCAAAAGGCTTATAAATTTATAACATTTTTCTATGAAAGTTTCCTGTAAGGGGTAGGGTTTAGGGGTAGGGCAATAGAAAATACGGTTTGTACAGTATAAAAACCATTATGCCTATGGAGAGTCCCCATAAACCATAAAAA
>NW_015537940.1:398662-410028 GCF_001515605.1 Sinocyclocheilus anshuiensis | reverse complement strand
CGAATAAAGACCTGTGTGTGTGTGTGTGTGTGTGTGTGTGTGTGTGTGTGTGTGTGTGTGTGTGTTTGAAAGCAGGTTCATTACGGGAGTAAATCTCACATAAAAATGGCATAACTTTAGAATTATAGTTCATTTATGGCAACAAATGTAAATAAGAAGGAGAAAGGTGACTATGCATGACGCCTGTACATGCTTATGTGTTGTTTAGCACCTGCCACAAACACACTCCCGCTGTCCTGTTTTAGCCTGTGTGGCCATTGTCCTGACAGAAAGGAGTATAAAGTGCTTCAGGTGCCAAAAACAGGTGTTTAAAGAGAGAGAGAGAGAGACTAAGAGAGAGAAGGTTCTGCTTTAGCCAAATTCTGACTCATTACACAGGACTGAGGGTCTGCAGGTAAGCCACATACATACTCTTACTTCTCTATTATCTATTGATCTATTAGTTTATTCAAATTTGGTGTTCATTAGTAGTATAGACTGTATTATATGTTAAAATTGTTTTACATGAATATAGGGGTCATAGAGGATGTTGGGTATTAAATAGCCTATCACAGGGGAGATGGTTTATAACAGCACAGCAATATTATATAGAATTCATCGATCAAACAAAATAGCATTTTACACAAATAGACAACAAAAAATAAGAGCATGAATAAGCAACACAGAGGCTCTCAGACTCATAGATTACACAAAATTGTCTACAACACTAGTCTAGTCTAGTGAACATCTATTCGTTTAAAACTGGACAGTTTAATCATATCAGAGATGAATTATATGTTTGCATCTTCAAGTCCTCTATAAATCTCTGCTTGTTTATGCACCTTGTCTATTTGGGCATTATATTTATTTTTCCCATCTAACTAAAAGCCTCTTGATGTCACTGAAGCATCTCAGATCCAGATATTGTGCTCTCTGCAGGCTGATCATATTTCTGGGGCAGTGAAGAAGATGTATGGCCTGTATTTGGAAGCAGTGAATGACTACATTAATGAATCATATGGAGAGGACGTATGGAGGCTAATCGAGGCCAGAGCAGAGATCCCGCACCTCAAATTTGTTCGACACCAGATGTACAAGTAAGTCCTAGAGTCGCATATCTGATAAATGAAGTGTCATAGATTGCATCTGGCTCACTTAACAATGCTGGTGTTTGTTATTCCAGTGATAATCTGATCCTAAGATTGGCAAAGGCAGCTGGAGAGGTTTTGGGAAAGACTCACGATGAGCTGATGTACGCTTTCGGGGTCTACATGGTCAAGCGGATAGGAAACTATGGCTATGAGAGGATCTTAAAGGTGATTTTCAAACATGGTAGACTCTGTATTTGACAGGTACTCATTTAGGTATACTACCGTTTTGTTCAAAAAATTTGAGGTCAGGGTTTTTTATTTTTAATTACTTTTATTCAGCTAGGAAGCAAGGATGCTTTAAATTGATCAAAAGTCACAGTAAAGACTTTTACACTAATGCAAAAAAATATATTTCATAGAAATGCTGTTCAACTTTTGATTCAAAGAATCCTTAAATAAAAAGTATCGGTTCACACAAAAACATTAAGCAGCTCAACTGTTTTAAACATTAATAATAAGAAATATTGAGCAGCAAATCAGCTTATTAGAATGATTTCTGAAGGATCACTGAAGACTGTAGTAATGGCTTCTGAAAATTCAGCTTTGTCATCACAGGAATAAATTATATTTTAAACTATATTAAAATAGACAACAGTTATTTTAAATTGTAAAATATTTCATAATATACTGTTTTTACTGTAGTTTGATCAAATAAATAAATAAATAAATAAATGGACCCTTGGTGAACATAAGAGACTTGTTTTGAAAGCATTTTTTTTTTATCTTACTGACCCCTAACGTTTGAACGGTAGTGCATAACATTTTTCTTTTAGTTTTCTTTATTGGGCTTTCTCAGTGGTTAACTGTACAATTGTATACACATTTTACATAGCTTTTAAATATCTTCTAATATCTCTGTCTCAGGTACTGGGGCGCAATGTACGAGATTTCATCAATGAGCTTGATAACCTGCATGAGTACTTCCGTTTCTCCTTCCCAAAAGTCCAGCCACCCAGTTTCTGTGTAGAGGAAGAATGTGAGACGAGTCTTACCCTGCACTACCGTTCAACCAGGAAGGGATTCACACAGTTTGTCAAAGGTAATGGGCATGTTGTGGAGAGTGTATTCAGACCAGCAGCAGGTTTGATAGTGTGAAATTGCTTATACAACAGTTCAATAAACAATACGTCAACAATATACGTTTTACATGGTCAGTTACTTTGTTGCTCCACCAATGCAAATGTTTAAAAAAAAAAAAAAAGCCAAAGCAAAATTAATCACTGAGCATCTCAGAGCAACATGTAGTGATGTTTGGCTCCTGAATGAATTGACTGGATGAATGATTCGATGATTCACATTGCATTCACATACAGTAGCAAGCATGTCACTTGCTTCATTCCTGAAAGAATCAATGTTTTGAACAAATCGGTTGAATGAATGATTCAGTGATTCAATGATTCAGTTAAATTGGTTTAAATCAAAGATTCAATGAGTCATTTATAAAGATAGTTGCCACCTGTTGCCACCTAATGGCATAACAAAGTAACCTACAGAAAGAGTCACTGAAAAATTGCCACCACTAATGTAAATTCAAGGGCAGAAATTAACTGTTTTATAATAATTATTACGGGTCAAGTACTAAGATTTCTGCCTGATTTCACCCAATCACAACTAATATAATTTACTTTCCAAAAACTGTACAATAGTTTTCTACTGAGCTTCCCTATATGTACAATACTTAATAAATCTGCTTTATACAGAACAATTATTATTTGTACAGTTACCATATTAACAGGATTAGCTTAATGGTGACCTCTGTACGTGTGCTTTCTGAAACTGTGTATTAAAATTCTTGAGAGATGTGTGAGGTAAAATAATGATCTGAAAGTAAAGCTTATATAACAGAGATGTGGTAAAAAGATGTATGACTAGATCCTACACAATGAAAACTGGTCAGTCCACAGTGTCTGTAGCCTCAGCCTGTTTAAAATTCAAATAGCGTCTGTTGTGACTACTCTGTAGGGCAGCTCTCTCAGGTGGGCCGACAGTTTTACAACACAGACATTGAAGTGGAGATTCTGTCTAAAGAGGAAACAGAGAAAATGACATATGTGGTAGGAGTCCAAACAGACATTTACCTTTCTCTGTGTACACAAACCCAGCTCTCTTATTCTTTATTTCTCACATTCCTGATCTTCTCACTCTCTCTCTCTGAAGGTGTACAAGATGAATTTTGACAATGCTGCGTTTAAGCACCGTATGCCCCAGCAGAAAACAGCTCCAGGATTAAGATTGGCAAAGGCAGCTGGAGAGGTTTTGGGGAAAACTCACGATGAGCTGATGTATGCTTTCGGGGTCTACATGGTCAAGCGGATAGGAAACTATGGCTATGAGAGGATCTTAAAGGTGATTTTCAAACATGGTAGACTCTGTATTTGACAGGTACTCATTTAGGTATACTACCGTTTTGTTCAAAAAATTTGAGGTCAGGGTTTTTTATTTTTAATTACTTTTATTCAGCTAGGAAGCAAGGATGCTTTAAATTGATCAAAAGTCACAGTAAAGACTTTTACACTAATGCAAAAAAATATATTTCATAGAAATGCTGTTCAACTTTTGATTCAAAGAATCCTTAAATAAAAAGTATCGGTTCACACAAAAACATTAAGCAGCTCAACTGTTTTAAACATTAATAATAAGAAATATTGAGCAGCAAATCAGCTTATTAGAATGATTTCTGAAGGATCACTGAAGACTGTAGTAATGGCTTCTGAAAATTCAGCTTTGTCATCACAGGAATAAATTATATTTTAAACTATATTAAAATAGACAACAGTTATTTTAAATTGTAAAATATTTCATAATATACTGTTTTTACTGTAGTTTGATCAAATAAATAAATAAATAAATAAATGGACCCTTGGTGAACATAAGAGACTTGTTTTGAAAGCATTTTTTTTTTATCTTACTGACCCCTAACGTTTGAACGGTAGTGCATAACATTTTTCTTTTAGTTTTCTTTATTGGGCTTTCTCAGTGGTTAACTGTACAATTGTATACACATTTTACATAGCTTTTAAATATCTTCTAATATCTCTGTCTCAGGTACTGGGGCGCAATGTACGAGATTTCATCAATGAGCTTGATAACCTGCATGAGTACTTCCGTTTCTCCTTCCCAAAAGTCCAGCCACCCAGTTTCTGTGTAGAGGAAGAATGTGAGACGAGTCTTACCCTGCACTACCGTTCAACCAGGAAGGGATTCACACAGTTTGTCAAAGGTAATGGGCATGTTGTGGAGAGTGTATTCAGACCAGCAGCAGGTTTGATAGTGTGAAATTGCTTATACAACAGTTCAATAAACAATACGTCAACAATATACGTTTTACATGGTCAGTTACTTTGTTGCTCCACCAATGCAAATGTTTAAAAAAAAAAAAAAAGCCAAAGCAAAATTAATCACTGAGCATCTCAGAGCAACATGTAGTGATGTTTGGCTCCTGAATGAATTGACTGGATGAATGATTCGATGATTCACATTGCATTCACATACAGTAGCAAGCATGTCACTTGCTTCATTCCTGAAAGAATCAATGTTTTGAACAAATCGGTTGAATGAATGATTCAGTGATTCAATGATTCAGTTAAATTGGTTTAAATCAAAGATTCAATGAGTCATTTATAAAGATAGTTGCCACCTGTTGCCACCTAATGGCATAACAAAGTAACCTACAGAAAGAGTCACTGAAAAATTGCCACCACTAATGTAAATTCAAGGGCAGAAATTAACTGTTTTATAATAATTATTACGGGTCAAGTACTAAGATTTCTGCCTGATTTCACCCAATCACAACTAATATAATTTACTTTCCAAAAACTGTACAATAGTTTTCTACTGAGCTTCCCTATATGTACAATACTTAATAAATCTGCTTTATACAGAACAATTATTATTTGTACAGTTACCATATTAACAGGATTAGCTTAATGGTGACCTCTGTACGTGTGCTTTCTGAAACTGTGTATTAAAATTCTTGAGAGATGTGTGAGGTAAAATAATGATCTGAAAGTAAAGCTTATATAACAGAGATGTGGTAAAAAGATGTATGACTAGATCCTACACAATGAAAACTGGTCAGTCCACAGTGTCTGTAGCCTCAGCCTGTTTAAAATTCAAATAGCGTCTGTTGTGACTACTCTGTAGGGCAGCTCTCTCAGGTGGGCCGACAGTTTTACAACACAGACATTGAAGTGGAGATTCTGTCTAAAGAGGAAACAGAGAAAATGACATATGTGGTAGGAGTCCAAACAGACATTTACCTTTCTCTGTGTACACAAACCCAGCTCTCTTATTCTTTATTTCTCACATTCCTGATCTTCTCACTCTCTCTCTCTGAAGGTGTACAAGATGAATTTTGACAATGCTGCGTTTAAGCACCGTATGCCCCAGCAGAAAACAGCTCCAGGATATGAGAAACTGCCCATGAAGCGAGGAATCTTTTTTGACATGTTCCCCTTCAGCGTGATATTCCGCAGAGACATGACCATGTATCGGATCGGAGATGGTTTGAAAGAGGTGTTTTCTGATCTGCAGGGCAAAAAGGTCAATGAGGAGTTTACCCTGGTGCGACCCATGCTGGAATTTAGCTGGGATAATGTGAGTAAACGGGAGGGTAGGGGAACAGATCCAAAGCCAAAGCAGCATGAAAGTAACCTAAGCATCTAAAAAAATGTTTACCCAGATAGCACACATACGTCTGCAAGATGTCTGTTAAAGATCACTTGATCTGGAAAGCATCTGCTGTGTACAAACATCTAGCAGACGTCTGTAAGATGTCAATTTTACATACATTCTAAATCATAAACATCTTAAAGACATCTAGTAGACATCTATTTGACATCTGATAGAAAACGTCTTATAGACGTATTGCAGATGAGCAAACACTGTAAAAAATACGTCTTCCAGTTGTAAATGCAGACATCAAATAGACGTCTCTGAGATGTATGTGTGCTATCAGGGTATGTTTTCTTTTCTTGCTCTTGCCATTTATGTCCTGAAAAAGCATTTTGCTGGTGTGTTCTCTTTCAGATCTACACCCACCTCAACAATGTGTTTGAACTGCTGTCTAAAGCTGTGGTAGAGAGCAAACAGAAGATCAACATCCCTAAACTCAGCAAAGAAGAACCAGAGGAGAAAGAGGAGAGTGAAAAACCCAAAAAGGAAGAGAGAGGTACAGTGCTTAGATTAGTAATTGTGAGGCCAAAACAGAATCGGCAGAATGTTTTCACAATTTTAAAGCTGTTTTTTGGGGGAAATCCGTGGAATTTTGATCAAATGTTCCACACTTATCTCTTATTGGCAGCTGAAAACAAAATATCCATAATATGTTTAAAAAAAAGTCAGTGATGCTACATTTTGAAATTAAATTGTTTTTTTTTTTAAAAACAAAAAAGTACTTGTATTCAGCCATTAAATTAATAAAAATTGGCAATAAAGACATTTATAATCTTACAAAAGATTTCTTTTTCAAATAAATGCTGTTTTTTGACATTTCTATTCATCAAAGAATCCTAAAAAATGTATGTTTCCACAAAAATATTGAGCAGCACAACAGTTTTCACGTTCAGTTCACGTTCAGTTCAGTTCACGTTCAGTAATCAGTTCTCATTATTACGAGAAACTAAGTCATTATTACGAGAAAGTTTCTCATTATTACGAGAAAGTTTCTCAATATAACGAGATACTAAGTCATAATTTTGAGAAAGTTTCTCATTATTATGACTTACAGAATTATATTTTTTCTCAACTGTGGCGGAAACGGGCTTCCATAGTTTTCAACTTTGACACTGAAGAAAATTCAGCTTTGCCATCACAGGAATAAATTGCATTTTTAAATATATTAAAATAGAAAACGATTATTTTAAATTGTAATAATATTTCACAATATTACAGTATTTTTGATCAAATAAAAGCAGCTTTGGTGAGCATAAGAGACTTCTTTCAGACACATTAAAAAAAATATACTGACCCCAAACTTTAGATAGTGATTGTTTGTTTGTTTGCAAATTAAGATTACAATGGTATCACCACATGACATTTTTAGAGCCATTAAATGTAAACTTTTTTGTAAATGGAGATTTTTCAAAGCCATAAAACCAACAAAGAGTACATTTTTAGGACAAAGAGTACATTTCTAAGACATTCATGTGTGTTTTAAACTAGATTTTTAAAAAGATTCACCCTTTTCTTTATGTACACTCTTATACTGTATGACACTGACCGATGTGTAAATAAATCTTTGTGAAAGATGATGTGAAACCACACTGACCAATCAGAACCTTAGACATCTAAAATCAGATATGTGACAGTTCACACACCCAAACATCTTGCCTCTACACAGATTAAAGCAGATAATGTCCTAAAACATCTCATGCTGACTTCTGTCACTGTGCCTCTGCTGTTCTCTCAGACACTAAAGTGATGGAGGAAATGAAGGGGACGGATCAGGAATACAGCAGCTCTCTGACTCAGTACAACAGCTCGGCTAATTCTGGAGGAGAGGACATCGAGCTGCTGGCTTTTCAGACTGTCACCGGTTAGACACATTACAGTAAAGTGATGCTCTGAATAAGCTCCACTGGCATGAAAACAACAAGAAATTTGATCAAGTCAATGAAATTACAATCATTATTTTGTTTTGAAAACTAAAATTGACTCATAAAGTGCCTCGTGATGAATGTAAATCTTTTGTCTATGCAGTGAAAAATGAAACTTCCCCTCTCTTGAGTAGGCAAGTGCAGTGAAACCATATTTGAAGACATGCGGGAGCCCCCTAAAAAGCCTCTCCACCTCAAGGGCCAGATGAAGTATGTCCCTCAGTGGGACTCCCTCATCTTTCTAGGAACTCCCATGTAAGCTCTCATGATCTCAAATGTTTACAACATTGCATCCTGAGCTAATGGAAAACAGTAGTTTAGTTATTGCCACATAAAACTGACAATCAAGGCTTCTCTGCCAAGTCATTTCAAAGGGATCATATCCTGCACTCTCAAACCATTTTAGTTTAATCCTGAGGTCTGCTTATAATATTAACATTTCCTTAGCCCCGAAAATGTCTATAATTATTTCGTTTTAAAAGACCATTTCCCACTTTCTCTCTCTCTCTCTCTCTCTCTCTCTGATCTCTGATCTCTGAGGCTCTTCTGGTTTTGTTTTACACTGGACATAGTCCAATACTGCAGCAAAAATGTTCAGTGTTCAAGAGCAAATGAATATGTCCTTAAAATCAACAATAAATTTCAACTTAAAAATATGTACTTTCTCCTCCCTTTAAAGTTACTAAGCCCATTTAATTTCTCAACTATGCAAAATTACACGGTTAGCTGGCTTTTTATCATTTGTATTAGCATCGTTTTTTTTCTCCCTACTGTCCATGAGCCAATCAGAACAGACCTGTATGTCGCCATTTGAAAAACTACTAGTTTAACTCTTCAATCATGTTTTCCAAGGTATGGCTTCTTTAAAATGTGTAATTATGAGTCTACAATGGTCAGATCTGTCTGTAAATACAATTTAATCACAGGAAAAAAAAAGCTGTAAGATTATAGCTAAAGATGTTTAAGTCTGTATTAAAACGTATTCTCCTTTGTACAGTATTGAGACAGTGGAGGACATGATAAAAATGGGTGTTTACGTCAATGATTTAAACCTGCACGACTCCAGCAGAGAGCTCATCCTGGCAGGAACACAGCAATCAGCCGAGCTGCAGCTGGCACTTGACCAGGTATGATTGCCGCCGAGCACAAAATCTAGACTTACAAATACTGTAATCCACAACCAAAGAGACACATTTTATTTCAGTTTATATAAAAGGAGTTATGTAGCAGAATTTCTGGCATGGACTGACTCAATTCTATTAAGCCACTTAATAAGCACAGATTCTCTAGCTGTGGCTATGCATCTAGAAATAACATGCAAATGACAGGCCGAACTCTTACTGTGCCACCTACAGGAGCAGCAGAAGTATGCACAGCTGCAGGAGATCATTAAAAAGCTGGATGAGGAGAAGAAGAGAGGAGACTCCCTGCTGTACGCCATGATCCCCAAAGCAGTAGCGGACAGACTGCGCAAGGGAATCACAGCTCTGGAGACATGTCAGGTACACACTCTCACACAAACCCACCCATTAAACACACTTATAAACACACAATTTATATGAATTTCCCTTAGTATTGACTGACCATTGTGATTTAAACTATATCAAGATCTCAAAAGAGATAATAAAATACAATGAAAAGCAGTCTGTTTTTTCCTCTAGTGCTGTCCGGCTGTTTTTAAGTGGCGTTCTTGATCTGTTATCTCCCTCCAGGTGTTCCCAGACGTGACCATCCTGTTCAGTGATGTAGTGAAGTTTAATGAGATTTGTATCCACATCACCCCCATGCAGGTGGTGGACATGCTAAATGAGATCTACATCGTTTTTGACACACTCAGCGAGAAGCACAATGTCTATAAGGTAACAGAAGTAACGCAAACGAAAGCAACTTGACACAACATAATACCTTCTCATGCATGTTATTTGACCTTAAAGACCTTCAAGAGAGTCCTCTGCTTTTTCTTTACAAGGAAGGCACAATATATCAGCACCGTATCAGTTATATATTAAGATATTTTTTTTTAATGTATACATATCAGTCGATAGTGGATATATGACTGTTCAAAAGATTTTTTTTAAATGTTTTTGAAAGAAGCCTCTGCATTTATTTGATCAAAAATGAACCGTCAGAAATCATATGCTAATTTGGTTCTGAAGAAACATTCTTCTTCTTCTTCTTCTTCATTATTATTATTATTATCATCAACACAATAGTTGTGCTGCTTAATATTTTTGTGGAAACCAAGATAAATTTTTTCATGGTTTTTGATTACTGTAAGTTGAACAGCATTTGAACAGCATAAAAAGAACAGCATTTATTTTAAATAGAAATCTTTTGAAATTTTTTAAATGATTTTACTTTCACTTTTGATCAATTTAATGAATCCTTGCTGAAATAAAATTTATTTAATTAATTGAAATTAATTTAATTTAATTAATTTAATTTAATAACCTTACAGATTCCACTGAACTTTTGAACAGTAGTGTATGTAATATTTAGCCAATCTCAAAATTAATATACATTTATTATACATTATGTTTCATTAAATGTCTTTAAGGGTTTTATTATTAACCATGACATTAAAATAATTTTGGATGTATATTTTGAATGAAAAACCGCAGCATTTTGAATATAAAAAACTTGAAAATATCAGCTTAGTGGTATCTGCTAGAATCTTTATATCAATGCATCCCTATTTTTTACTACTAAATATTTCTAATTAAGATCTTTTAATCTTTACCGTCATTATTAAAGCTTTCAAAATTGACTGAAATGGCAACAAATGCTCTTGCCCCCTCAGGTGGAGACCATTAGGGATGCCTACATGGTTGTGGCAGGTGTGCCCAATAAGACCACATTCCATGCCCACCACATCTGTGACATGGCTCTAGACATGTTGAGCTCCATTGATCACCTAAAAGACCCCTCCACCGGGGACAACATCCAGATCCGTGTCGGTGGGTGCACCCAGACTCACACAGCATCACATAACAAAGCAACTGCAACCCTTTAATCTGATATTTTCTCTACATGCAAAACAATGTGTGAAAGTAATTTAGACTTTTTAAACTCTTAATGCTCCAGCTAAATGCTTTTGTGGTGGTCTTCACACAGGCATTCACTCTGGAATGGTGGTCGCAGGTGTGGTGGGTCTGAAGATGCCCAGGTATTGCCTGTTTGGAGACACAGTAAACACGGCTTCTCGGATGGAGTCTAATGGCGTGGTGAGCCACTTTCTTATGCTGTACTGAGAAAAATGAACAGCCTCTAATAACTAAACAAAACGGTCTCATTGTGCAATAAAAAATATTAATGAGTCATTTTAAATTCATTTTAAAGAAAATGCAGTTAATTAAAAAGCTAATTATTAAACTTATTATTTCTGTGCGGCTAGGGCATGCAAATCCACATCAGTCAGACTACCAAAGACCATCTGGAGCATGAACCATACATCATCGAGGAACGAGGAAAGATTTTTGTTAAGGTACTACAGTACATAATCAACCTCATCATCTTCTTCACTGCCAATATCAACAATGGTAAGCACATTAAAACTTACAAAACTATGTACACCATTCAAAAGTTTGTGGCTGGTAAGATTTTTGTTTTTTTTTTTTTTTTTTTATATTTTCATACTTTC
>NW_015537940.1:386322-398621 GCF_001515605.1 Sinocyclocheilus anshuiensis | reverse complement strand
TGCTGGTTAAGTTTTTTTTTTTTTTTTTTTTTTGTAAGTCTCTAATTCTTACCAAGGCATAACAGAAATATAGTGAAATGTTATAATAATTTATTTTAAAATGTAATTTATTCATGTGATGTCAAAGCTGAATTTTCAACAGCCATTACTACAGTCTTTAGTGTCACATGATCCTTCAGAAATCATTCTAAAAAGCCCAAGAAACATTTCTTATTATTATCAATGTTGAAAATAGTTGTGCTGCTTAATATTGTTGTGGAACCCATGACACTTTTTTTTAAGATTCTTTGATTAATAGAAAGTTTAAAAGAACATCATTTATCTGAAACATAATTTTTTTTTTTGCTAAAGTAGTTACTGTCATTGTTGCGATCAATTTAATGCATCCTTGCTGAATAAAAGTATTAAATTATTTTTTTTAAATCTTACTGACCCCAAACTTTTGAATGGTAGTGTATATATTTGGTTCTTGGGCCACGCCCACACTGAGGCTGCGCTCACTGAGGCAGACTGCTCTCACTGTGAGAGCATAAGTCTCACGCAGCGCTTTGATCTGCCGGTGTGTTTACACATGAGGATCAGCACCCTCGTCTACGAGCAGTTTGATCTTTTTAGGCAGATCAGAGGAGAATGCTGTCACTGATGATTCTATATCACTGACAGCTTCAGATTTGGAGGATTGGGCATGCTCCGGAGAGGATCCTGACACCCTTCTCCCAAATAGATTATTACGGGCCGATGGAGAGCGAACTGATTCACATTCTCACCAGGCTGTGGAGAATCTCAGCACAAAATGTTTGGCTCCGGAAGAGCCTGCCCGTGCCATTTAGACGAATGATGCCCACTGGTCTGTCATCAACGAATCTCCCGCTAGAGACCGGTGCCATTTTTCCCGGAAGTTCACGATGAACTTACCAAGGCGTGGCACGCACCTACTCGGCACGTGTCCACTTTTCTATTCCTGCTGCCCTCACCTCTGTTGACGGCATTAGAGTAAGAGGATATGGCAAGTTCCTCTTTGAGAAGAGGCTTTCGCTGCACACCTCTACCCGCCATCTGCCCGACAGATTTGCAAAGCACTTCACTGCAGCGCATAAGTCGTCACAGGTTATGCACCACTTCCTGCCTAAGTGCTTCAGCCCCGTAGAATGAGGTTACTTGCTTCAGTTCGCTCGCAGGCCATCTCACTTCAGAGGCATTATTCAAAATTCAGTACAGGACAATAGTGCTCATGTTCTCCGGTCTGAAGTGCAAAATCTGCTTGCAGAAGGAAGCATGGAAACGGTTCCTCTAGCGAACAGCGAGTCAGGCTTTTACAGCTTACTTCTTCGTTCCCAAAAAAATGGCGGGCTCAGGCATCTGAAACGTGCACTTAAGAATTGCCCATTCAAGATGCTGACTTGGAAGCAGATCCTCAGACAATATGCCCCGCGTAGGGCTGCACGATAAATCGCATGCGATATTTAACGCGCATCTTATGAACCGGCTTTCCGACAAGATGCGCATTAAATATCGCATGCGATTTATCGTGCAGCCCTAGCCCCGGGGATTGGTTTTTTTAATTGGTGGATCTGAAAGACATTTATTTTCACATCCAGATAGCCCCTCATCGCAGACTGCTCTTGAGATTCACGTTTGAGGGGGTGACTGTCTCTGGCCCTACGCACTTTAAGAAGTGCACAGACGCCGCTCTTTTACCCTCTGAGACAGATGGAAATCTGCATTATGAATTACCTAGACCATTGGCTGGTCTTAGCCAGATCGGAACAGGATCTCATCGCTCACAGGTTGCTGCTGCTCAGCCACCTGGACCGGCTTGTGCTAATAATTAATTTAGCCAAGAGCTCTCTGTCTCCCAGCGAGTAGTCTTCATGGGGACAGTTATTGATTCTGCCCAGATGCGGGCATGGATTACACCGGAACGCTCTCTCACTGTTCAGCGGCGTCATTCAAACTGGGTACTTCACGTCCCCTCAGCTCTTTCCAGAGGATGCTCGGCCTGATATCGTCCACGTCCTTTGTGATTCCTCTTGGAATGCTTCACATGTGGCCCCTCCAGTTTTGGTTCAAAGCCTATGTTCATGTACCGGGCAGACTGAACCAAGGGGCAGACATGCTGTCCAGGGACAATGTGGCTCCAGGAGAATGGAGACTACATCCCCAAATGGTTCAAATCATCTAGTCTGTTTTCGGCAGGGCAGAGGTGGACCTCTTCCCCACAGAAGACAACTTTCACTGCCCAACTTATTTTTTCGAAGCAGCGAGATGCCTTCCCCCTGGTTGCCCTGCTTCCTCAGGTTATCAGACGGGTCAGGGAAGTCAGATGCTCAGTCCTCTTGGTGGCCCCACTCTGGAGGAATCAAGATGTGGTTCCCCAAGTTGATTCAGCTGCTATTGGCATATATTAATGAGGAAGGACCTTATCTCGCAAGCGAAGGGCATGACTTGGCATCCCCGGCCAGAGCTGTGGAGCCTTCATGTTTGGCCCCTTGACAGGAGCCTTTGCAGCTCCCCATGAGTGTAACTAATACCATTTTAGAGGCTACAGCTCCGTCTACAAGACGTCTTTACGCCCTTAAATAGTCAGTCTTTCTGACTGGTGTGCAGCATTGAACCAGGACCCATCATCGTGCGACATGTCCTACATGCTAACCTTTTTACAAGAGCTGCTGGACAAGGGGTGCACCCCTTCCATGTTCAAAGTATATGTGGCAGCCATCACGGTGAATCATTATCTCGTGGCTGGCCTGTCAGTCAGCAGAAAGGACCTAGTCGTTAAGTTTCTGAGGGGAACTCGGAGATTGAGTCTGCCTCGGCCTCATACTGTGCCGACTTGGGACTTATGTATAGTCCTCAGAGCCCTGCAAAGTCCTCCTTTTGAGCCGCTCCAGTCGGCCGACTTGCGGCCCCTGACGCTTAAGAGAGCCCTCTTTCTGGCTTTAGCGTCGGTCAAGCGAGTGGGTGACCTGCAAGCACTGTCAGTCAGTGCTTTCTGTCTTTAGTTTAGGCATAACGACTGCAGAGTCATCCTCAAACCGAGACACGGCTATGTAGGGCTGCACGATAAATCGAAATGGAATCGAGAATGCAATTCGATAGAAGCTGCGATTGTCATGCGTATCTTTCAGTGAAGCACGGTTCTGTGATCAGCAGTAAATCTCCATCCAAAGGCCAGAGGGCGCTCTCGCGCTGAAACTCCAAATACGCCTCGCAGAAGAAACCCAGGACTGCAGCTGAATAAACAGAAGATTCAACTGCTTTCAATGATTCAACGTGACTAATAAACACACGACTACGGCAATATACGGTTTATCTGAGTTCTTATTATTATAATTTTCATTCAAATAAAGTATATTTATAATGCAATGCCTTTATCACTGCTTAAATACTATGAAATATGTTGCGTGGCTTATTCTGTGTAAGAAGCCACATCATCTCACAGAAGGATTTATTTCAAACACTCGACTGCCGTTATGAAGTGAGTTTGGAGTAAAAATATGTTATTAAATGTGGTATTTTCACATGCTTTCAGATGGAGCAGCATTTACTTCACAGAGCCGTAGTTCACTGAGAAGCTATGCAAACAGCTGTCATTATCGCGAACGATTTCATAATCGCGCAATAATTGCGATTTTTTTTTTGCATAACTTGTCAGTGAACTACGGCTATGTGTAGTAAATTCTGCTCCATCTGAAAGCACGTGATGATGATTTCCTGCTGATTACAGAACCGGCTTTACTAACAAAATGCGCATGACAATCGCATTCGATTAATCGTGCAGCCCTACGGCTATGTGCCAAAAGTGCTTTCCACTCTGTTCAGAGCACAAGTCATCCCCCTCCTAGCACTCCCCAATTTAGAAGGTGAGCAGGGTCCTCATTATTGGCTCATGCTTACATAGCAGTCGGCTCCTCCCCTTTTGGCGGGTTGAAGCGCTATTGGTTCGTGCAGTTACACGAACGTGAACAAATCAGGCTTCAGTATCAGAGTAAACAGTAGTTTCCCCATAAGCGTCAGCGACGCAATGCTCCTTCCCTTAACTCAGGGAACCGAGATTACGTTAGAAATCTGAGCAATCATAAAAATGTATTTGATTGTCTACAATGCTCAACGCTGCAGAAACCGGTGTTTTCTGTCACGGAACAGGCTGCGCTCCAGACTATGCCCCAGAGCACGTCGACGTTAATTTTTAAAAATAAAAAACTAGACAAGTTGTGCTCTGAGGTAGGCCTGCTATTTATTTTTATGTCAGATGAAAAACATGCAGATCTTCAAAGCATATATAAGGATTCAGTGTGTGTTAATTATTTAAGTGAAAATATTTTGTGTAGGCCTATTTTATTATTTTTATTTATATTATTTTTATTCTTTTTTCTTTGTTCTCAGAAGCAGTGCAGGTGTATTTTTATTGGGTCACAGACACTCGTCCATTCTGTTATTTATTTAATACTAATTTAATATTCAAATCTTATCAGTTAACGGTTAATGTTCATATAACGAGCGGCGGTTGTCGGTCTGGAAAATTAACCGAAATGAGCATCCCTTAAGCATATTTCAAAAAGTACTATTCATTTTTCAGTGTAAAACTTTTCAAATGAAGGGGGGGAAATGAGTATGACTTTATATGACTCATACTGCAAACAAATAACATCTTAAATTGGTGTGAAATCAACTCTAATCCCTGTTGATTAAGGGTAAAGGTTATATGAAGACATACTGGCTGAAGGGAAAGAGAGATCTCTCATTTAAGACCCCAGCAGAGCTCAGATACAGCAATGAGCAGAAAGACTCAGAAGACAGAAGCTCAAATGGGTGAGTTTGGAAAAGCACAACTCAAAACGCAACACTATGTGATCCACCCAGCTGAAAAGACCAGAATTCTAACAGGTGGACAAAAAATAACTGGTAAAACTGGTTGACAAGCTTAATAGTTGACTAAGGAACTTTTGCTAGTCCAAAAGGCCTACTGGGAACACTAGCATACCAACAAATACAAAACACAACATATGCAGATCTTCTTAGCAAGCACTTAATATAAGATGGCCTAACATAAATGCGCATTTAAAATTTTCTGCAGTTTAAAATGAACTATTTTGATGCCTGAAACATGATAATATGACTTACCTGCCAATCATTTGAGCAGGCCACAACCTTGCACTTTTCAATCCATCATGTTTTTTTTATGTTCTCCAGAAAAAAATCCTAATAAATAGTCTTAACAGTTGTGCTTGTGTCTTCTTCCATCTTCAATGCCTTTTCTCCTTAGTTCCACGAGCACCAACAGCAAACATTCCCCATCAAACATGAACACCCCCAATGAGGAGCAGGCTGAGGGCAAACCCACTCCCACTGACTTGCCCCCTGACACCCTGCCAGCACTAGAGGGCGCTACAGACCCAAACACATTCAATGAGTCCCAGGACAAAGAAAAGGTTAAAAAGACAAAGAATAGCAAAGGAGGGAAGGCAGAGAACGCTTCTGTTAATGCGCAGGAAAGCACTCCCCCTGCTGGCAGCCAGGAGAATGCAGCTCCAGAGCTAAACGACAAAAAGCACAGTTTCAGAAGCCAGTACTCAAGATTACCAGCTAACCTCCCTATGCGAAGCACAGCCTGCAATCTGCTGTGAATAGCCAGGAGAGATTGATAAAATAGTGTTTATTACATCACATATAGATCAGATCAGTTCTGCATTTGTGGCAGCAAATTGTGGGATTAAATCTGGTGAATAAATGTGAATGAACAATCTGGCTGTGGAAAATAAATCATGTTTTTCATGCTTCACACTTCATTTAGATGTGCCATAAAACACATGTAACCAAATTATATTGAAAATAAAAGAGGACATCCAAAGCCTGGGTATCAAACAGAAAGTGCAGTTTGGCTGCTGCAGTACTTCCTCATTAAAAAGTTTAACTGTATTTGAATGTTTTATTAATATTAACATGTGATATGTTAAAATCTATCTATATTGAGTATATTAGCATGTACAGTTACAACATTCATGTTAAACTTTAGAGAGATTAACTATGATACAAGTGCTGAATCCCTGTATTCATTCAGTTACTGTGACAACAAAGAGTTTGTTGTACCTCTTATATGTTAAATGTGATTGTTTACAGCTTACACTTGACTTTATTGTTTGATGAGCACTGTAATATTGCAGTGAAACACATACTTTGCTCAAGTAAGAGCGAACACATCAGATAAAACCAAGTGACCTAAATAAAACATGTGAACACACGCACACCCAAAGACAGACACCTACATTTAGACAGGCCTACACACACACACACACACACACACGTAAACACAGATATACAAGATAAACCAGGAAACACACACTAGCATGATATTCTTACCACTTAGCAAACTATCTCTGTCTCTTAAGCCACAAATAAAATTTGCTGATATTACTTCAAACTCTGCTTAGAGACAAGAAAGGAATAACATAAATGATATAAAAAGAAAATGTAACAGAAATCTTTTTAGAAAATTTTTTTACCAGATTAAGGCAGTCATAACATTTACATTATCACAAATATCGCAAAACACATTAAATTCATTAAACTGTAGCTAACTGGATATTCATTGCTTCATCTCTGAAACCCATTACACACTTGCACACACACACAACATGTCAGATATCATTCAGCGATAAAGAGGAAGCCATCAGGAAACCACTTAAGCGACACTTCCTGACTGTTGTCTTGGAGACAAGCTTAATTCTTACTTTGCCTGAATGGTCTTAGCTTTGCAGAAAAACACAAATGTCATGTTTTCAATTTCAGTCTCATACAAATGGAGGAGAAAACTACTGTAACTTGAGAATTCAGCTGAGGTGATGGATCTAAGCAATATTACAGATTGTAAACAAAACTTTCACAAATCAAGCCAGATGCATCGATTCATTTTGTAGTCTTTATGCATTAGAGCTTAAGTCCAGATGGTTTCCATTCAGATACCAGAGAGATAAGCAGCCTTTTTTAGTATAGACATTACCAATGCACAGACATTAGCCCTGAGGGTGACTTTCTATTACACAGGACCAATTCATTGTACAGCAGTTTCTAATGTTAGTGACTAAACAATGAAGTTTACAAAAGAAAAGGGCAAATAAAGTGCTGTTATCACCCAGCTTTCCATCAATGACAGACTTCA
Organism: Sinocyclocheilus anshuiensis; assembly: GCF_001515605.1. Lineage (NCBI taxonomy): Eukaryota > Metazoa > Chordata > Actinopteri > Cypriniformes > Cyprinidae > Sinocyclocheilus > Sinocyclocheilus anshuiensis. The sequence continues at coordinate 391,462 of NW_015537940.1, read as the reverse complement.
CTTCTCTGTTTGTGTTTACAATCTGTGTTTGCATAGTGTTTGGAAGCCACACTAAAATAAAATGGAATATATAACATGATTGGCTGCCTAAGAACATAATATGTTCAGTTATAAAAGGATGTTTGTGTACAAAGATGTTTCCTTCATTAAGAGCATTTTTAGCCTTGTGGCCTTTTAGAAATAAACTTTATTATACATTTTTCACACTTTTAACTTGTCTACTAACAATATTTTAAGATACATGCATCATTGGAGAATTTTAAGAATACAAACTTCTAATATATATATATATATATATATATATATATATATATTAGGAGGAAAACATCCCCTAATGCCTCCAGTAAACAAACCAAAGGTGATTTTTAAAGCTTTAAAATTTAATATTTTTAGGGTGCATTTACATATGTTAAAACTGTCAAACAATTAAAACTATAAAGGAATTTGATGAGAAGCAATAAAATAGAATTAAATTAAATAAATGATGACACCACTGAAAAAAAGTTAATATAATAGCTTCATAATATAAAGAAAAAGAGCTAAACCTTGCTTAAAGTAAAAATCAACTGCTGGTACATAAATATCAAACAAAAAATCTGTGAACCATGCAGTTGTAAGCAAAGCAATTCAGTAATCCAATTAGCATAAAATCAATGAAATATCTGTATGTTTTTGATGTGTAAACAAATAGCTGTCCTAGCCATGCAAAGTGAGAATATTATTCAACTGAAAATGAATTCATGGTTTTGTAAGCAGTAAAAAAAAATGGGAACACTGATCAGAAAGCAGCAGCAGCAACAACAACACATATATATATATATAGTGATTAGTATTCAGTCCTTAAATCTGATTGTCTGAGTGGCATTTCAAGAGTCTTTTTGCTTGTCTGTTTGTGCAATTCCAGACCAGAAAATAGAACTCAATTAAATATCATAGTTTGGACCATTAATGATTTTGTTAAATAAGAAACACAGTTAAGTGAGAAACATAGCAGTGTCAGTGATGACAGTGGCTGCATACCAGATCACAAAGAGACTAAAACCTCCTTTTTCACTGTGCCGCATCCTGGATTACTGCTGAATTCTTTACAAGGGTTGCACTTGTTAGGGCAAGCAGACACACCATGTCAGCAGCTAACACACTGACAGGGTGGAGAGAGAAAGAGATGAGAGAGAGAAGCACACTCAGGGGTGTGTCTTATACATTTAGCTCCTCAAGGAAGTACAAGTCAAATTATCTTTTTACAGTAGTGTGAGCACAAGACAGAGTTTGTAGAGGAGTTTTCTTTGATTTCAGCTGTCTGAGGAGATTATTTCATCACTCGCGCGCTGGATTTCAACCACCTGATCTAAGCGCAGAGGAAGGACAGAGCGTTTGAACAGAAGAGGGAGAGTGAACGAGAGAGAAGCCAGGTGAGTTTGTCTTGGTCTTGACCTCTGTGCCCTCTCCTCCATCATCTCAGAGAGCGCTGTGATCATGTACACATGAGATGATGTTACTTTAGTTGATTAAAAGCATAGCAAACTCTTCCAGGTGTTGTTAAAATAAAATAAAAAAAGATGCCAGTATTCTGTTTTAACAGCAAGAGAAACTTTAATTTTATAGATTTGTTTTGTTTATTAGTGTATGCTTAGGAAATATGGAGGTTTGTAGACAATAATGTCAAGTTTAAACTTGTTTTCTGTTCAACCACTCCCATGTTAAACATCTAAAACACACTGGGATAGTTGATCTTCCATCCGGTGGACCTTTTATAAACAACCGTGTCCAGTCTTCCTTTATAAGCCAGCAATATGAAGAAAACACCATCTGCTGAAATAAAGAGTGTGATGTCTCATATTCAGGGTCAACCATGTCCTAAGCTCTGTGAACTCAGGCTTTGGATAGTTGATGTGAGCCTTTTTGTAGCAGCATGTGTCAGAAGAAATTAGCTGTTGTGGGTTTAACTGAAAAAAGGGGCTAAAAGCTGTGCCTAACAGCCCAGAGTTTCACTTCCTTTATGACCAGGTTTAACCATTGTTTGGTCATATTAAAAAAACAACTTCTCAGGCTGAGTTGAAAGAGTCGCACACATGCATATGAGTCACACACATGCTAACTTTACAAAGAAAACAACACTGGACTTTTACCACATGCAAAGAATGAAAATGGCAGTAAATAAACAGTGAAAAAACAGGCAGTATTGGGTAATAAGGAGAGTTTTGCACAATACCTGACATCATCACATACTCAGACCTTACTATTCAGGTGATGTGGGGAGATATTGAAGAGGAAACACATGGCACACTGAGAACAAGCACCAAACACATGTTTGCTCGCGTATGTCTGTGTAGACGGGCATAGGAATGATTTAAAACTGGGTAGACACATTAACGCATGATTCTTTAATGATTTTCTTTAAGCAATGATGATTAAAGCCTGTTATTAGAGAAAGCCAGGTTGAAAAGCCCAGCATGCGTTGTGTTTTGGATGCTGGCATATGTGGTCTGATGTCCTATCAGGCTTCTAAACTAGCTTAACCAGCTGGCATACTTCAGTCAACAAGCTTAATTGAAAGATCATGTAGAATTACATTTTTTTTTTTTTTTTTATGAGGAACATCATCATAAACCAGCTTGGAAATCTGTGGCGGTTTAAAGATAGTCTAGGTAGGGTTCTCTTTGCTGAAATCTTAAACCAGCCTAAGCTGGTTTTAGAGGGGGTTTGGGCACTGAGAGACCAGCTGTAGACCTAAAATAGATCTAAAATAGTTTAACACCAGTAAACCTGGATTAAGCAGGAGTTTTTTTCAGCAGGACTGACTTTCTCGTCATCTATCACTTTAATTTAGCCAAGAGTCATTCAGAAACAAACTGCTCCCACTCACTCACTCACTTCAAAACAGTACTTTCCACACTCTCATTTTATATACATTTATCGTAAAAGTCACGTTTGACCCTTCTGAAAAGACACAACAACAGTAGGCTGCCAAATCCTGTGCAACAGGTTTTGACCCATCTCTTCTGTGCTGTCACTTGGGCTTGTGCTGTGAGTTGCTGCTTGTAATGACAGGGTGACTACTGTGGTCTTTAGGATGGAGGAACAACATGATTCTTCATATCCTGTAAATCCCCTGGGCTTTACATACATGTGAACACACACACACACACACACAGATCCTCAGGCTTTGCGCTGAAGTCATCTGAGGAATGCTAAATATTTACCTTGTCTGTGAAAAACCTTTCAATCAGGAGAGTGGATGCAGATGGCCATGTCAGCTAATTCTAAGTGAAGAGGTATAACATTAATGAATTTGCTTGACCTTAGATTGCCTTAGATGTTTTTTGAAGTTAGAACTAAAAGTCAGTCGTAATCAAATTAATGTAAAGTTGCTCATGTCTCATCTTGTCAGGTATGAATGAGCTCAGTATGGGCCTCAAAAAATCTATGAGCACAATGATTTGTTTTAAAATAATTTAATTGATAATTTTACTTATTACATAAAAAAATGATTTATTTAATAATATTATTTAATAAATTGTAATAAATAATACATTTTAATCAAATAATATTAAATCATTAATCATGTAAAATGATTAATATTAATTACAATTATTAATATATTTTATTTTATTAGTGTTTTATAAAAAAAAAAATCAAATTTTTTTAACATTTATTTTCTTTCTTTTAATTATTCTAATTTCTTTTATTTAATCATTTTATTAAATAAAACAGATCATATTAACTCTTACCTGATGCTCATGATTGACTGTACACACATGTTGTTTCTTATTTAAAAAAATAAATAAATAATATTATATATGTGACCCTGGACCACAAAACCTGTCATAAGGGTCAATTTTTCGAAATTGAGATTTATACAAGCTGAATAAATAAGCTTTCCATTGATGTATGGTTTGTTAGGACAATATTTGGCCGAGATACAACTATTTGAAAATCTGGAATCTGACGGTGCAAAAAAATCTAAATATTGAGAAAATCACCCTTAAAGTTATCCAAATGAAGTTCTTAGCAATGCATATTACTAATCAAAAATTAAGTTTTAATATATTTACAGTAGGAAATTTACAAAATATCTTCATGGAACATGATCTTTACTTAATATCCTAATGATTTTTGGTATAAAATAAAAATCAATCATTTTGACCCATACAATGTATTTTTGGTTATTGCTACAAATATACCCCAGCAACTTAAGACTGGTTTTGTGGTCCAGGGTCACATATTATATTTGAGTATGTTTTGAGGTACTGTAGAAAACTGAAAAGAAACCCCTTAAAAAAAGGAATTATCAAACCCAGTATAAGCCTGATCTGATCAGATGTTTAAGAACATATTTTAAGTCAGCAGAAGCAACTTCCAAACAAATTTTATATTTATTTTCTAAAAAAAAAGAAATAAAGTTGCATCTAAATAGCCACATATTGTGAAACATTTAACATCAGATCAGTTTTGCACTATTTAGATTAATTAGAGTAAATGAGAAGTTGTGTGTTAAAGGGGTCATATGATGCGATTTCAAATTTTCCTTTCTCTTTGGAGTGTTACAAGCTGATCAGATCCCTAAAGTTGCAAAGACTAAAGTCTCAAACCCAAAGAGATATTCTTTATAAAAGTTAAGACTAGTCCACGCGTACCTAAAATGCCTCGTTCTAACACGCCTCCACATGTCTACGTCACTGTGTGGGAAGATTTGCATAACACCGCCCAAATGTTTAATTTAATTTAATTTATGCATTTAGCAGATGCTTTTGTCCAAAGCGACTTACAGTGCATTCAGGCTATACATTTTTTTACCAGTATGTGTGTTCCTTGGGAATTGAACCCACAACCTTTTTCGTTGCTAACGCAATACTCTACCACTGAGCCACAGGAACACAGGAAAAATGTTCACACAAAGAAAGAAGGCGTAACTTTATCATGTTGTGAAGACGCTGTGTGTTTCGTTGCGAAAGCAAAAATACTTTGTTTGGCCTTCCAAAAGAGGACACGACTAGAAATCAGTGGTTAAGTTGTATTTACAACACTGTTCCAGAACAGTTCAACCCAAATATTCAGATGTGTGCTGAGCATTTTATGGAGGACTGTTTCCTGATCCTGGTAGAGTAGACTACAATGCCGGCTGTTCTGACTCACAGAC
>NW_015537940.1:380269-386312 GCF_001515605.1 Sinocyclocheilus anshuiensis | reverse complement strand
CGGGGCATAGAGGAGAAACAATAATGTACAGTATGTGGAAAATAATGTGTTTTTTGAACCTTAAACCGCAGAAACATATTTCATTACACCAAATACACAAAATAATCATATGCATCATATGACCCCTTTAAACCGTAGGATTATGTTGCTTTCACAGTTTAACAGTGTACAACATGCTGATTTGTTCAAATGAGTATTTATATAGTTGTTTTGACATTCCATGTCACAGAATGTAAAGTAATGGCTGTTCTAATGTACTCAGTGCTTCTAATTAAATAGAGTTCATTAGGAAATGAAACTCTAACTGCATTAAAATGTAATCAGGTTGGTTCATCATAAACAGAATCGGATTGACTGAGAAATGACATCACTTTCGGCATGTCTTGATTCATTTAAAATAACACAGTGCAGGTCATTTGCATATTAATATAATTTGCAGTTATTGCATTTGTTAATGTAGTACAGGATTTTTAATAAACGCAGCACAAAAAGATCATCACTAATGACAAGAATATCTGAAGGAAATATGCAAGACCTCAAAAATTGCACCAATACACTGAAGAAATTTCAAAGCACATAGATGCCTGTATAATGATTCAATCTTCAGATTCACGTAGGAACTTGTAAGTACTATGCAGTGACTCTTTCTTTCATACATGTCTTTGCACGTTCTCCTGACTATACGATCTGTGAAGCAATGCTAAACTATGCTGTGTTGCACATCAGAGACAACAGCCTAAATGCATACAGGATGTGCATGCAAATCATAGTTCAACTAATATTATTGCATTTAAATATTCTACACAAAAAAATGTTATCTAAATTTAAAGGAATTTGGAGAAATGTAGCTTTATATCACTTGCTCAACCAATGGATCCTCTGCAGTGAATGGGTCCCACCAGAATGAGTGTCCAGCCAATAAAAACATCACAATAATCCACAAGTATCCACATGATCCGGTCCATCAATTAATTTCTTGTGAAGTGAAAAGGCGTTTGTAAGAAACAAATCCATCAAGACTTTTTAAATTCAAACCATTGCTTTCAGCTAAAATACAAGTCCTCTATCCATATTGGTTTATGATGGACCATGTGTAATGATGGACCTTTAACTGATGGACTGGAGTCATGTGGATTACTTGTGGATTACTAATTTTTTCAGCTATTTGGACACTCATTCTGACGACACCCATTCACTGCAGAGGATCCATTAATGAGAAAGTGATGTAATGCTAAATTTCTCCAAATCTGTTCTGATGGAGAAACAACCCTGTTGAAAAAAAACAGCATATGCTGGTTAGGTATGTTTTGAAACATGGCTGCTGGTTTGAGCTGGTCCTGAGCAGGAGCTAGTTGCTTAGGACCAGCACATGACCAGCTCATAACCAGCTTAAACCAGCTCAAACCAGCAGCCATGTTTCAAAACATACCTAACCAGCATGTGCTGTTTTTTTTCAACAGGCAAATTTCCAAAAAATAAAATCATCAACACCTTAGATGTCCTGAGGGTGATTAAATTGTAAGTAAAACTTCTATTTTTGGGTGAACTATTCCTTTAAACTTGGTAAAATACTGAATGTTATATAGACACACTGATCACAGATGTTTAGATGTCATTGAGCAGCATTGAGAGTGGTGGATATGATGACACATCATCTTGAGAACAATTAGTGTTGTTTGTGAGATGTGTGGGCAATGATGAGGTCCTAAATGGCATGAGCTTTCCCCTGATGAACAAAGCATTAAAGTAAGACTGTAAGGGGACTTCCCCATGGTGGGAGTTCTCCCAGCACTGACAATCTTACCAATACACAACTAGAAATAAAATACAAGGGAAAATGCACAATTAGTCATAAGAATATTTCATAAACATTCCCATAACTTGTCATAAATATTATCTATATGCCATTTTAAATTACATATTTTTAGACTATTTAATGAGTAAATCTTTTTTTATTATGCTAGTCTCTTAAATAAAACATCTAATTATTACTTCATATATTTATATATACTTTTAAGTTACTGAGGGGTTACGCTAACTTAAAACACACTGTATTAGGAAGTAACAAAAAAAAAAAAATCAGCATCCTGAATTACTATAAATCTCTCCTCTTTCTAAGACATGGAGGCGTTCAGCTCCAAGGACATGGCGCTCAAGGCCCAGAAAAAGATCCTGAGCCAAATGGCCAACAAGTCTGTGGTGCAGATGTTCATCGATGATACCAGCAGCGAGATTCTAGATGAGCTTTACCGTGTGTCAAAGGAGTACACTGGGAACCGCTCAGAGGCCCAGAAAGTGGTGAAAGATCTCATTAAAGTGGTGGTGAAGATAGCTGTCCTTTTCAGGCACAATCGATTCAATGATGAGGAGCTAAAGCTGGCCCAGAATTTCCAAAAGAAATTGCACCAGGGAGCCATGACAGCCATCAGCTTCCACGAGGTACACAATACATGCATCTAACACCTTTAAGCAGTATTTTCTGAATTTATGTTCTGTTTCATGAAACTCAGGTAAGGTTTATTTAAAAAATCAAAAAGTAAGTAATTTTAAACTATGGGGACATTTGTGGCACTGCATAAAGTAAAAAGCCATCTAAAGTTTTGATAGTGTGTGTTATTATTTTTTCCAGAGAGGAAAAAAACAGTTGGTGACTTCTGACAATATCGTTAACCTACTTTGACCATTGACAACATTCAGGAAATTACAAAAATAAAATGAAATCAAATAAAACAAAATAAAATATAATATAATATAAAATACATTTTGGACAAATAACATTTTGCACAAAAGCATTTTTGCCATTTTCAGTCACATCTGGCAATGTAAGAACATTGATTAAATAAATAAAAATACAACAACAAAAAATATAATGGAAAATATAATAATAATAATAAATAAATAATATTGGAAAATGTTCACAAAATTATTTTGCCCATTTTCAGTCATATTATTTAAAACATGCCTTTCAGTTATTTTATTAATATAAATTTAATCATTTTTAATCATTTTATTTTTATTGTTTAATGAACAAATGTAGTAATTAAGTATTTTTAAGCATTTATGTAAGCATTTCTTTGACACTTTGATACTTTTCCTTTACAAAATCACAATCGATTTATTTGTCAACTGATGATTAAGTGGCATTAACTGCTTCCAGCTTTCAACAAAGCAAGTGGTGTGGTTCTGAACACAGCCTTATTTGTAACCAGATTTGATCTTTATACCAACAAACGTCTCTTCTTTCCCATTACAGGTAGATTTCACCTTTGACAAAGCAGTTATGTCAGAGATCCTGAAAGAAAGTAGGGACATGCTTCTGAAGCTTGTAAACACTCACCTCACACCAAAATCCCACAGACGCATCAACCACGTCTTCAACCATTACGCTGACCCCGAGCTCCTCACCCAGCTTTACAACCCATCCGGGCCTCTCAAACACCACCTCACCAAAATCTGCAACGGGCTTAACAAACTGCTGGAGGACGGGACGTTATGAGGACGGTGAAGCACTGAAAGACTCTTACAGGACTAGCAAGGAGGACCACCTTTTATCTCCGACTGCATACAATGCAACCAAAGAGGCAGAAAGTGACTGACTGAAAGGGTCACACTTCAGTTCAACCCCTGAAATAGTGTTCCTGTGCAATTAATAAATATTAGATCAGTCAGTGGCCTGATACCGTTAACACAGCCACTGTTACTGCCTGAGCGAGCTCAGATCAAATGTAAAAATATCATCGGATCAATTTCAGATGATATTAAAGGATAGAGGATCGAGGTTTTCAAGACTACTTAATTTTTTATTAATGACGTCTAAACCACTGGGGTTCAACTACTCAACTAAATTAGAGCACATTGTATTGTTCAAAACTGTTAAAATTTTTGAGCTGATTGTTTACCTCCTAGGACAACAAAATTACAAGAACTGGGACGCACAAACACATTTAGAAAGACATTCTATTCACACTGCCATCTAGTGTTACCCTGTGGTTATGGCTATGATACAAATGTAAGCTTGGCACTACACAGTCAACAACTATATTTTGACATGAACAGCCCTGAGGGGGATCTGCTGTGTTCTAAAAAGGGAACAACCACTAAATACATTTCCTTACAGCCCTTGCTTATGCTTATGTAATTTGCATACATTTTTGCAACACACTAATGTTCAAAAGTTTGGGATCAGTAAAATTTGTTTTTAATACTTTCAGTAGGGCCGTGTTAAATTGATCAAAAGTGACAGAAAAAAAAAACATTAATAATGTTACAAAAGATTTATTTCAAATAAATGCTGTTTTGTTCATCTTTGTGTTGAAAATCCGGAAAAATGTATCATGGTTTCCACAAAAACATTAAGCAGCACAATTGTTTTCAAAATTGATATTTATATGAAATGTTACTCAAGCACCGAATAAGCATATTAGAATGATTTCTAAAGAATTATGTGACAATGAAGGTTTTAGTAATGGCTGCGGAAAATTCGGCTTTGCCATCGAAGGAATTAATTACATTTGAAAAAATATCAAAATAGAAGTTATTTTAAATTTGTAATATAAAACAATATTACTGTTTTTACTGTAAGCCATCTATTTGCATTGAGCTAATCTTACGTAACATTTTATGTGTGTAAAGAATTTGTATTTATGACAAGAAACTGCTTACAAAAGCAAAATGATTATATTTTGATGTCTGGAGAACTTTCATATTCATAATACACACCCTAATACCTTGTATCAACACACAATCCATTAATTCTAGGTTAGAAATGCACATGACCGAAGGAATACTGGTGCAATTCAGTTGTGACGTTAACTGTTGTGTGTAATGTTACAACTTAGTTCATCTTTTGTTACTCTGTCACTGATTATCACTCAAGATTTCAAAGTTAAAAGATCAAGATCTGTATGTGTTTATGGCACTTAATCTGATCGTTTCATACTGCATTAATTTACTGTGGAGGACTGCATGTTTGAAGTTTACAAATGCAAAACACAAACCAGTCCAGGAAACGAACAAAGTTTTTATCATATTTTGGTAACCACAAAGGGCATTACACTTTAGCAAAATGTAAGTTGAACAGAAAAACAGCAAACCGAGCATGTGACTGCAGTGCAAAACTATGCATTGTGTTCACAGGTTTGACAGGTCACTATCTGAAAGATGTCCAGTGGCACATTCCCAAAGCAATTGTGAGGTAGTATTCAAATCAGTATCAATTAGCAAGTGCATTATTTTTTCAAGCTAGATTCCTAAATAGTTCCGCTCAAATGCAGTCATCTCCGTCACACACAAAACTGTCTGTCATTACTTTGGTTACGCTCATAAAAAATACAGCAGAATTATAATTCACATTATTACTTTTAGGCATCAAGCTACAGTGCTTTTACAGTGCTAATATGTGTGCATGTCTAAAGCTGGTAGTAGTTTCATGAAAAACACTATTCCAAATCGCTCCAGCAATCTCCACGTTTTAAAGGCATGAAACCCAATGAGGGAGACCTCTAAAACAACACAGAAAACAGTCAGAAGAGTCCTAATAAATGCCTACATCAGAGCTGGAAGATCTCATCCTCCCTACCCCTCAGATTCCTGGTCCGTCTGGTGACTGTAATGGGAACAGCTCCCAAAACGGCATGCTGGGAGGATGCTTTGTCAGACGTCAGATTGCTGTGATGGAGTTGCTCCATAGATGAAAACCTTTAAATGCAAATGTGAATGTTTTAAGTGATTTCATTACTAGAAATGGTATGCTAAATGTATGAAAAAAGCTTATGTAATTGATTCCTTGTAGGTGGAAAATGGATTTCCAACATAGGTTTGTACACTGTAATTTTTTCGAAGTTGTAAATAAAACAAAGATTAATTAAGTTTGTTTTACAAGAAAAATACTACATCAGTTTATCTACTTCAAAATGTTATGTTTAATCCATTGTGTTACTTGACATTTCTTTGTAAATATTTGTAAGATTCATTAGCAATTTCTGATTATAAATTGTTTCAAAGTAAAGGGGCGTCCACACCAAGAACAATAACTATAAAGCGC